>NC_091751.1:60700865-61000865 GCF_043380555.1 Nothobranchius furzeri | reverse complement strand
AAAAAATTTTCAAAGTTGAATATAAAAATAAATAAAGTTTAAAAATCACAAGTACATTACTTTGCTGTATTTTTTCTAATTTAAGACATTAAACAAACAATCTTTCAGTCTTTATGAAATGTGTATTTATTAAGAGGTCCCTACTTTATTTTGACTAATTAATTTGAATTTTATCATCAAATAAAATTTTAGAATAAATAAAACACATTTTAAGGGAGTAATAGGGAAAAGGAGATTAACACCTTTCAGCATGCACATTTCCTCCTTTTTCCAGCAGTGATATTGCTAATTCTGTCGAAGGAAATTCACTGTTTAATGAGAGACAGTTGGTGAAAATGATATGTAAATAAGTAAGAATGCATGTAGACCTACATAATTAAGCAAAACTGAAACACTAATATAAAGTATATGTATTATATATTTTTTTCTCCCTTCAAATCCGGGAAGGTGGAACCCCAGCCCCAGCTATGGACGAGCCCCCAGGGGGCCCAACTTGATATTTTTTCATGGGGCCCAAAATCTCTGGCAGCCCCCCTGAGCATGAGTGAACAATATGTAAAGTTGCATAGTTCAACATGTCTTGATTTGTACAGTTTTGCTATAATCTTAGAAAGTTTTCCTTTAATGTAATAAACATGCTGTCTCCATTTCATTTTATGATCAATAACCACCCCCGAAAATTTCATCCCTGTCACCCTTTCAATATAAAACATTACGTATTTTTAATTGATGTCCCTGTCAAGTTCCTTTTGATTACCAAATATCATAAATTGTGTCATTTTTAAATTGAGTAATAATCTATTAATATCAAACCAAGTCTTAAGAATTCCCAATTTTTTTATATTGAGGGCAAACTTTTCTGTAAATTATTACCTGAACAACACAAATTTGTATCATCTGCAAAAATTGCAAATTTCAATAAATTAGTGACCTTGCAAATATCATTGATATAAAGTAAAAAAAAAAGTTGGCCAAGAACAGATACCTGGGGAACACCACAGGTAACCATCCTACATTTTGACATTTTATTATTGATTTCTACACATTGCTTCCTATTGTCCAAATAATTTCAACCAAAAATAAGCCACTCCTCTTAATCTGTACTTCTCCATTTTTCCCATCCCAACAATCCCAACAATCCCAACAAAATACTCCTTTTCAGCTGCTGTGCCAAGACCTACACATGACTCAAACCTTATAAAATAAAGACAGAACATTTGCCATATTTACCACGATCATTCACTAGCAATCACATCATGTGTTTTCCAGACAGCTCTGTAATTTAGAGCCTTCTTGGTTTTTGTCAAATATGGTGGAAGTTCAGCAAAACATAGCTGAAAATAATTAGGAGCTGTTTTGTGGCCTGTTTGCTGTACAACAGAAGAAAAGAAAACATGTTAATTTCATGTAAAAAGAAAAATGGTACAAAGACAAAACAAATTGATGATCATTATATTTTTTTGAAAATCTTATTTATATTTAGGATCAGACTGCAAAATAAAGTGTTTTTGGTGTGTCTCAGCTCTGAATATGAAGCTTGCGCAAATTTGCATGTTTTTACTGTGTTTGCTCAGTCATACCTGTTGGAACATTGCTGTACTTCAGTCTTGAGTGACTTGTTTGAACGAATACATTCAGTTTTTTTATTGTTACAACTTCACTGTTCAGCAATAAGAAACTGCCAAAACTATAACATCATCCTTGCCTCTGAAGTTGCTAACATTGCTGTTTCCACATGTATTTTGGTGAATGACGATAAGCCTTTTAGATCTGCTGGTGGTGCATAACATCTGCATGGATGATCTTATGGTTTAGAGAAACTGACTTTCTAAAGTTAGTCTCTAAAAATGAGGTTGTTCCTTTGCTGTGACCAGCTGCTTTTTCCATGATGGGATGGCTTGGAGGATGAGCAACCTGGTTTACATTTCACTCGTGACTTCTTTTCAGCATGTATGTGTCTGTATTGTCTGTCCAGGGCCCTGCTGGGACGATTGGTATTCCAGGTCCACCTGGACCCCTCGGAGAGAAGGTGTGATCAGGTTTATTGATGTTTACCTCTAAAAATGTATGCCACCTGTTTATTTTCTTTTCCTGCTAAATATGGATGAGCTCGAGAATGATACAGACTTTTATAGAGTAAAAAAGAAAATTCATATTTTGTGATGGAGAAAAAACATTTAGCCAGAGCAGTTTTGGAATATTGAATGTTGATTGATTGCTTTTTGGTTAGTTGGTTGAGTGAGTGAGTGAGTGAGTGAGTGAGTGAGTGAGTGAGTGAGTGAGGAGTGAGTGAGTGAGTGAGTGAGTGAGTGAGTGAGTGAGTGAGTGAGTGAGTGAGTGAGTGATTTCTTAAAGAGCAAGTCACCCTCAAACTTTTCTTTTTGCTGATAAACTATATAAATCAGTGTCTACTCGTGCTGAAGACACGTGTAGTCAGTAATTTGGCACTTTAGTGCCTCCTAGTTAAGGTTTAAACATTCAGCCTAAAACTGTCAGTGTTGCGCCCCCTTCAGGTAAAAACTCAGCACCGCATTTGAATTTAAATCTGCCATTTCTATTGGCCAAGAGGTGCACTATGACGTTAGCTGGTACATTATGATGTCCCTATGTTGTTGTGAGCCTGAGTGTGTGTGTATTTGTCTGCCAGGCAACAGTATGTGTTGCATTTTTCTAAAAGGAGGTGGAAGTGGAGTAAGAGCCTGGTAGAGGGTGACTTGCTCTTTAAAGGTGATCCTGCAGCTGAAACAATTCTGATTAGAAGATTTAGTCTCCTTTAAGAAAACAAGATAACTTGTAGGATCCCAGAGCTCGTCAGCCAAACTGTCTTCACCTTTTCACTTGTGTTACTAATTAGCTAAGCCACAGCCCTGCATCCTACCATTATGGGCTTCTTTTTGATTCTATTGTCACTTGTCCTAAAAAGAGAACCAAAGGTGTAAAGGTGATCTCTAACAAAAATAAAGGTTCTTAATTTTTTCTTTCAGGGTGATCAAGGGGTGCCTGGACCACCTGGACCAAAGGTAATAAGGAGACAAGAAAACACTGCATAATCAAAACATGCTTTCCCAAAACACACATAACTTTAAAAAGGTCGTTTTAATAATGGTGATAGGATTGGCCTGCTTGTTTTTGCCTCTTCAGGGTGAAGGTGGATCTGTGGGCTCTTCAGGAGCTCCTGGACCCCAAGGGCCAATCGGTCCTCAAGGAAAAGTGGGTCCTATAGGTCCGCCAGGACCTCCAGGTCCCCCTGGACCTCAAGGAACTAAGGTCTTTGTAGAGGTGACCCCAGTTTATATGAACACTTGTTCCTGCAGTTTATGCTAATTATATACCGAGAAATAAATAGATGATCCACAGAGCAAACAAAAATATTTTTGCAAGACTTAAGTGTTTAAATTAAAACATGTCATGAAATTATACATATGTATGAACTTATCTTCCCATAGGATCTGGAGGGATCTGGAAAGAGTGACATGTTTATAAATGTTGGCAGAGGCACACAGGTTGGTGCATAAGTGGATGTGTTTAATGCACTTTTTGAGCTTTTACACGACAGGAGGTCTACAGTAAATGTTTCTGTTTTGCTCTCTTCAGGGCCCTCCTGGCCTACCTGGACCACCGGTAATCACTTCATATCTAGGTGTACTTGATACTTGAGTCGTTGTGTATTTAACAATGCTTAACACTAAATTGGTTGCTGTAGTCCACTTATGAACGTTTAGTTTCCTTATCTTTTATTGCTGCCTGGCGTTTCTTTCTTGTGTTGATTGTAGGGTGAAAGTGGATCTCCTGGACCACCAGGGCTGTCTGTTAAGGTCATTTTCAACATATTTCTTTAATTTTAGGGTGTCTTATGTATTTCTTAAAGTTTTCTTTTTCTTTTCATATTCTAGATGTGGTCTTGCTGTCATTTTGGCATTAATGCAAAATATTTAAATGTTGTGTAAAACCCTCATTTTGGTCTTAATCTGCACATTGTAGGGTGAACCAGGACAGCCAGGGCCAGAGGGTCCCAGGGGGCTTGCCGGAATGCCAGGCATCAGGGTGAGCATCAGCTTTTATATTGTATGGTTTAAATTGGGGTTTGTCTGACGTCTTCAGTGTCTCCGTTTGTTTACTCCAGTCTAAACTGAAAGCTTAAACTTGGCCCCTCTATACTCACTGTTTCATTTACAGTGATTTATTTTATGTAGACTTGTAAGTTAAAGGCCAGCATAAATTTTAATATTCATTCAGTTCTGAATGGACCTCTGTTTGCTGATGAGTTGGAAATGAAGTGCACTTATAGCATTATCAAAAAGCATCTTACCTTAAAAGTTCCCAGTCATGTACACACTCAACTAATCTTTATTGTTGAAATGAAATTTGTTTGTATGTCTGTAATGCGATTGTTGTTTTAGAATTATATGTTTTCAGTATGTTCAGTGTTAGTTTTTCAGCCTAGGGACTACAGACGGAAATTAGCAACTATGCTATAAGGTGGCTTGTTTAAGGTCTGTACATAAGCACTTGACTTGATTATTCATTAATGTGCATTGTCCTGAATAAATAACCCTGCTGAATTCAAAGGCCACTCTCTGTATGAATGTTCTGAAAACTGGAGGGAACTATTGGGGTGTAGGCTAAAGCTAATCAGTGAGAAACCTGATTGCTTGTTAAACCAAAGAAATTGAAGAGTGTTGGATCTGGTATTTAATTACATAAAGTAAAACAATGATTTGTGTTCTCAGTCCTCACATTGTTTTGATTTTCGGTGACCCTAGTTTCTGGGATCCACGGATGACCTCTTTCTTATTCGTTTTCTCTTTCCATTTCCTCATATTTTTAAATAAATCTTTTAACTTTTACCAATTTTATGATGTTTTTTTATTCTTTTATTATTTTTTTTTTTGTTTCAATTTTTGCCTTATGAGGCACTTCACAAAAGATAGTTTCTTCTGCTGCTGCTGCTGTTGTTGCTTCTCCATCATCCGGAACAGGATCAAACCAACAGAATCACAAAACATAGGAAAGGAAAGTTAACAGAGTCCAGGGCTGCCAACTTTTGAACATTTCAAAGAGTGAGACGGGGTCATGGGGTTGGGAGCGGACAATTTGCCAATCGTTTAGAGCGGTGGGGGGGTATTAATATTGAGACTTTTTGCGCTCTACATTTTATTTATTTATTTCTACTCTGTACAGAAGAGGATTAGAGCCACTCACAAGAAAAAAAAAGAAAAGATGAGACTTCTTACTTTTTTCTCAGAATTCTGACTTTTAATCTAATCTGACAGGGAATTCTGGGGAAAAAGTCAGAATTCTCTTTTCTTTTCTTCTGTTCAGTGGCCCTAATCCTCTTCCGTACCTCTGACTTTACAGAGGGAACTGACCCTTGTTGAATACAAATTTTCTTTTCGTGAGGAAACTTCAGCATCCACCTCTCCTGAATTTCTTCACAATATCTATCTATCTATCTATCTATCTATCTATCTATCTATCTATCTATCTATCTATCTATCTATCATCTATCTATCATCTATCTATCATCTATCTATCTATCTATCTATCTATCTATCTATCTATCTATCTATCTATCTATCATCTATCTGTCTATCTGTCTATCTATCTATCTATCTATCTATCTATCTATCTATCATCTATCATCTATCTATCATCTATCATCTATCATCTATCTATCTATCTATCTATCTATCATCTATCTATCTATCTATCTATCATCTATCTATCTATCTATCTATCTATCTATCATCTATCTATCTATCTATCTCTCTATCTATCTATCTATCTATCATCTATCTGTCTATCATCTATCTGTCTATCTATCTATCTATCTATCTATCTATCTATCTATCTATCTATCTATCTATCATCTATCAATCTATCATCTGTCTGTCTGTCTATCAGCAGTAAAGAGTTACAGGAACTTTTAATTATAAATAATGTAAATTTTATTAAATTCCATCTAGGGGTGGGCAATATCATGTCTTTCACAATATTACCAGTTATTATTTCCTGCCAAGAAAAAAAATCTATCATGATAAGCTAACTTCATGATGTAATTGCATCCACTAACCAGAACTTTCTGAGCTGATCATGACTCAGTGTAACTATGATGTTTATTATAATAATGCAAGAAATAATCATCTTAATGATATTTTAACGTAAAACATTCTAAAACAAAATTTTCAAGGTTTATTTATTGGTTGTCTGTTGGTTCATATGAAATAGATTATTAGTTAGTTAATTTCAAACTTCATTATTTTTTCTCTAAACAGGGGCAGAAAGGAGAGAAAGGCAGTCTGGGGACCAAGGTCTGTCACTCATAGCATTAGCACTTGTTTGGTATTTTCTGATTGCCGTCCCACGCTCTTAGATTTATTTATTTGTTTGTTTGTGGAGGAGGCGTGCTTATTTACTGTATTAATGATTGATCATGTGTACTGCAGGGTGACCGGGGTGCTGATGGAGTCAATATCACAGGACCACCTGGGCCTCCTGGACCTCCTGGACCTGGTGTCAACATTGAAGATGTAGGAGAACACAAACAATGAAGAATGACTTATAAAATTACATTTAAGTTTGGGACTTCACTTAATGTAGAAGCGGATTTTTTTTTCAATTAACATATTTTTCAAAATAAAATGTTTGTAGAGAGTTATTAAAGAAGTTTGTCATTTTGAGATGAAATGTAAAATTTGCGTGAATGCCTAAACAAAGGTAGAGTTAGATTGATGCAGTGATACTGATCATGTGTTCTGTCTGCAGCTGCTTTTGAATATGACAACAGGCCTCTTCAACTTCACAGAGATCAGAGGTCCACCCGGTCCTAGGGTATGTAACCCTTGACTTACTGATGCAACGGGACCCAGAGTTGTACTGTGTTTTATTGTCTTCGGGGCGACGGTGGCACAAGAGTTCAGTGCTCGCCCCGTAATCGGAAGGCTGCAGGTTCGAGCCCCGCTCAGTCTGTCGCTGCCGTTGTGTCCTTGGGCAAGACACTTAACCCACGTTGCCTGCTGGTGGTGGTCGGAGGGACCGGTGGCACCAGTGCTCGGCAGCCTTGCCTCTGTCATGGGCCATTCCCATCTGTACCGGGTCGGCCCGGGCCGGGTAGCCTCAGTCGGCCCCAGCCTGGCCCGGTTGATTCCACACATCCTTGCCTTAAGCCCATGTGGGCTGATTCTACCCACCAATCAGAGGCTTGCTCTAATGGAAGGTGTGAATTTGCTGTCAGCAGTGGGTGTGTTGGCCCTGGTCGGCCTGAAGCGGACCCCCTCGAGAAGAGGGCTGAGAATGAGCCTTGGTTGGCCCGGAAAAGTACCAGGCCACCCAGATATGTAAACAACCTACGCTACCTGGCCCGGGCCGACCCGGTACAGATGGGAATGGCCCATCAGTGCGCCCCAGGGTAGCTGTGGCTACATTGTAGCTCATCCCCACCAGCATGTGAATGTGTGTGTGAATGGGTGAATGACTGATTGTGTTGTAAAGCGCCTTGGGGGGTTCCCGGACTCTAGAAGGCGCTATATCAAATACAGGCCATTTACCATTTTTTTATACAGTGAACTATTAACATTAATGACAGCAGCTTTCTGAAGCAGATCACATAATACAGAACCAAACAATCTAGAACTTTTAGTTTTTTTGCAGAGTTTCTGCAGCTGCTGCTTTGTTATGCAACTGTGTGTTTGTCAGAGAGGACCTATGACAAAGCCTGATTTGTTTTACCTTTAGTCTCATGGTTACATGAACAAATGTGTGTGTGTGTGTGTGTGTGTCATCCCAGGCTGTATAGGGGGCCTGGGGTAACAAAGAGGACGTATGTTCCGGTTGTCAAAAGGTTAAAGATTGTTTAACACAAATGGACTAATTGGCTACAACAAAATTAATGAATTCTTTAATTTAATAAATTTGAATTAATTAGCCAATACAAAATAAAACACACCAAAAGAACATCAAAATTAGAGACTCTCCTGCTTTAGATAGTTCTTCTTTACAAAATCACTAGTCAGGGACTCCCTTGCACACAAAACACAAGATGGCTGAAAAACGATAGTAAAAATGAAGCACGTTGAGGAGACAACAGATCAGAGACAAGCGGATGAGAGCTGGGTGGCTTTTATGCAGTGGGTGTTTCTCAATGTCAAGGCGCCTGTCCTCACAAGGCGATGTCTTGCTAGGTCAGGCGCCTTGCTTACGGGACACTGTCCTTCCTTGGTCAAAGAAAACAGTTAAACGGAACAGACTTGCGTCACATGACAGCGGCAGTCAGGTATGTTGTTTTTTTATACGTATAAGTTTCAACTAGGGCTGCTCGATTATGGCAAAAATAATAATCACGATTATGGTGACTGAAATTGAGATCACGATTATTTAGGACGATTTTTCAATTTATGTTGATTTTATTTGTTTTTATTCAGTCATAAAATTGCTCAGGGCACAATCAGGACAAAAATAAGAAACAAGATGATCACTAAAATAACTCCTGATTCCCAGTATAAAAGACCAATATACTTATAGCTCATAGTTTATGACCCAAGGGCTATAGACCTTGGTTTAACTCATTTAAGTCTAACCAGTACAGACCCAAATACCAATATCTTGCAAATACTGACAGCAAGAATTATACAGTGGCATTTATAACAAATAAATGCAAATAAATTGATGTTCACAAAATGTTGCATAACATTTATTGAGTTGTGTCAAGGTGCTGTAGGAGAGTGCACTAGCACCGTGTCCTCAGAGAGATTAGTTATTATTTATCAGCGTGAGGAAGTTATTTCTACCTTATTTACAAACTATTTATTTACAAGTCCATCAGTTAATGTAATAATTGTCCCAACCACAGCTGCACCCCCCACCCCCCAACCCGGTCTCACAGCAATCGGGGCAAGCTGCACGTGTGTTTAACGCGCCGCACGCGCACATTTAGCTGTTTTTAGCGGCTCAGGAGTCCGCAGGTGCGGTGTGTGTGTCACTCACTCTGGTTACTCCAACAAGGAGCAGGGCGGCTCCGAGAGCTGTCTTTAGCGACCGACACATCACTACATCATTCCCTTTCCTAATGTCCTGAAGAACGGTCCGGAGTGCAGGCGGAGTGTTTAGCTAACCTGCAGGAAACGTCGACGATAGTTATCCAGAAAGTAGCTAAGGGTTACCAGAGATGTTTCTGAGGTGTTCGCTAGGTACTTTTAGGATTAAAAAGTCAAGAAGGGGGTCTGAAAAGCTGTTAGAAATAGCGTCAAAGTCGCTAAGTTGGCAACACTGTGGAGGAGCGCTTCATTTGCAACTCAGGGCAGCGAAAGCGGGAGGAGCAAATAATCGGCTTGTTTTGTTTTTTATAATCGTTCAAAACTCAGATCGTAATCGTGATTAAAATTCGATTAATTGAGCAGCCCTAGTTTCAACACAAATATATAATGTGCCTTTTACTTTTTAAATTGTGTATATATTGGTTAAATTAAATATGTAGGCGAGGTAACGTTAAGGTCCTATTAGTTGTCACACACACTGATGTGTGTGCGAAATTTGTTCTCCGCATTTGACCCATCCCCTGGGGGAGCTGCAGACACAGCTGTGCTCGGGAACCATTTGGTGGTTTAACCCTCCAATCCAACCCCGTAAATCTGAGTGTCAAGCAGGGAGGCATTGGGTTCTATATTTTTTTAAAGTCTTTCGTATGACTCGACCAGGATTTGAACCCTGAACTCCCAGTCTCAGGGCGGACACTCATACCACTAGATCACTGAGCTGCTACCTGATAGCCACCGAAGCTGCAACTGCTAAGCAACTATCCAACCATAAATAACTTCTTTGGATATAAAAAAAATACATTTTAGATATCAGCCCAATAGCTACAATTAGTTGAATCACATTTAAACTGGAAATTTTCCCTTGAAGTAGCTGCCGGCTCCTGATCCGCCATCCTTTTGAAAATACTGCACTGTATTCGGGGAAATTATTGACCAAGACCAGGCTACAAGGCACCTCCTGTGTGTCCTTGTCCAGCTAGCTAAACGGCTAACAGACGGAGAACAGATGCCGTGGTAGCTGCTAATTGTCATTGCCACCAGCTGGGAGCTTCAGTGTGGAGTAGGGGTTGTATGAACTAGTCAACCTCACTGCTCTGTAGTGACTTTTTATGCTTGTCATCGACTAATCGCTGTCATGTGATAATGACCGGCAAGATGCAGTCCTCGGAAAAGACAGCAGGTGACGAGCTCCTGCCCGTTGGGAGGCCGTAAAAAGGACATTTAACCAAATTGTGACCTTTACCCTATTACAATTTAACCTTCCCCTCACCCCCATCCTAACCTTCACCAGCTGGCGCATGCAAAGCTCTGATTGTTGATGCGCTCCAGACATCTACGTCCTGAGCATGGCCACAGTAACGTTATCAAATCAGGTGTTGCCACCTCAAAAACAAATTTAACACGCGATCGTTCATGTTGGCTCATTTCCTTTTATGTTTTCTGTCTTTTATTTGTGCCTGATGGGTTTCGCTGCTGTGGAGCGGGGCACATCACCTTGTCCTCCGGTGACGCACCTCACCGGTGCGGCCGGCGCACACCCCGCTGTTTTTGCGGTTGGTAGATCTTTTAGAACTGCAGTTCAAAGGTAACTCATAAGGTGAATATATATGAACCCAGGTAGCAGTTTTTCTTTAGGATTGAGAGGAGATGCAGGAAGATAATAAACAGACAAGACAGAAAAATAGTCAAATAAAAACAAGTTAGTTTTTGTACCTGGTGGTTGCAACAAACAGACACAATTGAAGGTAATCAGAAGTGAGTAACAGAAAATGAAATAATTATTTTAATGTTTAGAGCAGCAGCAACTCTGAGAGGCTGCAGGCTCACCAGTGAGTTTACGGCCGTTGCGCGGGGGAGGGGGGAGAGGGCTGAAGCAGAAACTACCGTTGTTAAAATAAGTCTTTAATTTTGAAAATGTGGGCGCAATTTTAATTGTCAAAAAAACTCCAGCGAACCAACCAACCCCCCACCCACCCACCCCGCTGCTTCAGGTGTATGACATCATCAACGACTAGTAAAGTCGACTCGATTTTCAGTACTTGACAGTCGACTTTAAAAAAGATTTAAGTCACGCAACCCCCTAGTGTGGAGCCAGAGCCAGACATCTCTCACACAGGAGGGGTTAAAACTGAGGAGTGTGAAGTGACATGAAACACACAAACAGAACCAGTCATAACTCTGTGTGTGTGCGTATTTTGCAGGGCCCTGACGGTTTACCTGGCAGAGCTGGATTTCCTGTAAGAACTTTTTCCATCTTTACTGTATGCTGAGTATTTGTACTTCCAGATAATCTAGGTATACATATTTGATGTTCATGACCAAAACATGTAACTCAAAGTCAGTTCACTGCTTTTCCTTTTACAATTTGAATAACTTCTGTTAGCCTTTTTCATTTCACAGCATGATCACAACATGCCCTATAGGTTAACAATTGTATGTTGCTTTGGATAAAACTGTCTGCCAAATAAATGAACAAACAAACATTTCTCATTATCTGGAAGCTTTGAGCTGCCACCTAGGCAAAATAAAAACTAAGCTATGTGATGTTCTAATGGGAGAACTTGATTGTTCTAACATTTTCATGTTTCTATTATACACTGTCAAGTTAATAGAACATAATTTTCACATTTGAAACTTATGATGTAATTTGGTTTCAATATAAATATTATGATGTAATAAAATGCCAATATTTTGTTGTGGCGTGTGTTGAAATGGAGGGGCGGATGGGAGCCTGCCATGCTGCTAAGTTGACAAAGAAGTATCTGATGGTGATCACAAGCACCGAAAGTGCAGTTGCATTAATAAAGAGTTGTGGCGCTCAAGCTGAGAAGTGTGTGTGTGTGCGTGCGTGCGTGCGTGCGTGCGTGTGTGCGTGTGTGTGTGTGTGTGTGTGTGTGTGTGTGTGTGTGTGTGTGTGAGACCCTGAGTGGTAGCATGGGTGTAGTGTTACACTGGCATAAATGTGAAATTTACATTGTTTGTACAATAAAGTTTTTAGGTTATTAAGACCTACCTTTTATTATTAGAACATCATATACATTTATCTTATAACATAATTTCTCATTAGTCTAGTTTAGTAACATAGTTGGGACATTGGTTTAAAGGCACAGTGTGTGATATTTTCACCTGTTTACAATCAAATCCTGTTTCCATTTCACAAATTTGTCCTTTTTCACTAATATTTCTCACCAACATCAATTCTAAATATTCCCCTCAACTTCAAATTATACATTTTTATATACATAAACTGTGGTCGATGCTCCATGGTCATCCACCATCTTAAATTACAGTAGCTGTTTAGGGACATACGAGCTCCACGTTACCAGTTTGGACTATGACTGTAACCTGAAAGAACCAGCAGAGGGCAGCAGTGCGCCCTGGAAGCATGGAGTCTGCTAATTCAACTAAGAAATAGAAAAGAATAGCTACTCCGTTGCTGTACTTGTTAGTTTGAATAAAAAAATTAAATCAAAAGACACAAATTTTGTCAGTTCACCATCATGTCCAACAAAAGGAAGCCGCATATGTTCTGATCCCCGCCCGATATTATCTGGACGCCAGCCTCTGGTTAGTGTGTCTCTGACTCCCAAACTCACCTTAAGTTGTTCATCTGTCTTTTCGTAGTACCAGAACTCCCGATCCGGTCCCAACGTGTCAGTACCAGAACTCCCGATCCGGTCCCAACATGTCTGTTCCAAAGTCCTTCTACTCAAGTCTCCTCTCTTCCCGCAGCCGTCTCACCCAACACGCTCCAGTGCTAGCCAGTAGCTAAATCAGCATTGTTTACTTGATCTCCACAACACTTTACTTACAGCGATGTAGTTCTCCAGGCATTACTGAGACGCTCCGACTCAGAGGGCTTCTTCTCAAACGTTACCTTTAGACTTGGGTCTCCTTTTGCTGGTAATCCGTGGGAGTTTACACACAGCATACACATCATCTCCCCGGCTCTAGCCATGGTTAACTAGTAGCTCGGTAGCTCATGACACCGATCTCCACCACACCAGCCGTGAGCCACGATTAGCTGGTGGATAAGTCAGCATTGTTTACTTAATGTCCAGCATGTCCCCGGCTCACGAACACTCCTGAACCAGCCGTGGTTAACGATCAGCCAGTGATCGCTCCATATCCATATAAGCTGGTAGCGGCAGCCAGTTTGTTTACATCGAGCGGTGCGCTCCGTGATCCACATGAAACGGGTGTTGTGGGAAATTATGTCCCCCTGAAATATTCTGTTTCCCTTAGGCCAGGGGTCGGCAACCTGTTCCCATCAAAGAGCCATTATTACCCGTTTCCCACAGTAAAGAAAACACTGGGAGCCACAGCAGCCGCGGCGGTGTGGGCAGGGCCTACCCTCAGACAGCAGAGAGCTGCTTTAACCAATCACAACAGGTGACAGCAGCCGGTACCGGTCGCTCGTGTACGTCAAAGTTATCTTTCATAAGACGATAACCAATAAAACGATTTATATAAAGTGGATCCAGAAGTTGTAGCCCGTCTCTGCCTACAATATTTTGATATTTTTCACCCTGTTGGTGGTTTTACTGAGCAGGTGCCACTTTTGTCATATGTTTCTTTTTAAAACATGTTTAGACTGTTCAGAATACAAATCCAGGCTCTGTCACGTTTGATTGTTGTAATTAAACTTTGTAGGTGGGGAAGGTCAGAAAAGGATCCGATCAATTTGTTTTTCCCTCATTTACAGTGACGGAGATAACGGCGCAGTGCGCCTGGCTCTGGTGTTAATCAAGTTAAATTATATCTCTTTGCAACAATTTTCACAAGAAAACAGAACAGTTAAAAGCAGGGCATGTGTTGTGTTGACCGGATAGTTCCCGTATTTGACCGTTTATTTTGACGGAGAAAGAATAGAAAGAGTTACCCCGACGCATGCAGATGAGCTGACATTTTATTCTACGCACATCGCAGATGTAGCTAAATCACTCAAGAAAAGATTCCCATCTGAACATCTGAGCTGGACACTGCTCAGCGCAGCTCACTGTCAGCGCGTAAGTACGGTGCACAGCGAGCTGAAGATGTGGAGAGGGGCTTGGAGCGCGTCGCAGAACCAGAGCGCATGCAGGAAGATTCCTCCGACTGAAGCGAGACTTGTCACTTAGAAAATGTTCCCTGATTATGAAACTTTGGCTGAATAGTGCTTGTTCCTGTCTCCAATGTGGCGACACATCCAGGAGCCGTCTGAGGAGAATCCCAGAATCTCACATCCTCGTCAGCTCATAAAGCGCATATGATTACGCACAAGCATGACCCGTCAACCCGGTCTCACAGTAAGACCGGGTTGCAACTGTTCAGGTTTACGCAGACAATCTTTACATTTAGAATTGGCATACAGATGTAAAATTAATGCAGTAAAATATAAAGCATTTTATTTAAATATCCATTCATTATTTTACAAGCACAGAGAGCCGCATCAGATGGATGGAAGAGCCGCATGCGGCTCCAGAGCCGCGGGTTGCCGACCCCCGCCTTAGGCAGTCAAGAGCAAATATTCCAGAATATTTCAGGGGAACACAATTTCTCACAACACCTGACCTCCCAGCTAACGTCGCCCCTCCTCAGTGTGTGAATCGTGACCACTTCAATAACAGAACTAGCTTGGTTCCTTCAGGACCGGTAGGCTGATAAAACAGTCATGATTATAAATGCTTTTTTAAAGAGGTCGAGTAGCCTGTTTTAAGCTTTGTGTGGGTTCGGCTACACAGGTTTGAAATTGATTATACAGTCAAACTCATGAGTGAGCCACCGTAGCTGCAATGCTTTCTCTGAACTGCATGGCGCTAAAGAGTCGCATTTTTTCATCATGATTTCAATGGATTTCACACACGGGGCCTTCAAGCTAGTTTTTAATATTTCTTGACTGTCTCAAATTGAAGCCCTTCATTCAGGAGTAAGTATGCAGAGCATGGTGTGAAAAGCCATGCTGACCATAGGGAGCCTATTGGGCCATTCCCATCTGTACCGGGTCGGCCCGGGCCGGGTAGCCCCAGTCGGCCCCAGCCTGGCCCGGTTGATTCCACACATTCTTGTCTTAAGCCCATGTGGGCTGATTCTACCCACCAATCAGAGGCTTACTCTAATGGAAGGTGTGAATTTGCTGTCAGCAGTGGGTGTGTTGGCCCTGGTCGACCTGAAGCAGACCCCCTCGAGAAGAGGGCTGAGAATGAGTCTTGGTTGGCCCGGAAAAATACCAGGCCACCCAGATATGTAAACAACCTACGCTACCCGGCCCGGGCCGACCCGGTACAGATGGGAATGGCCCATATGTCACTTCCGCACCATGGGTCCCCGGAAGAACGAAAAAATGAATGCAAGTCAATGGGGCAAAAAACGTTATTTTCTAATCCGCTTTACCTTACGCCCTGGATCGTACATGTGTTTCACTGCTATTTTAAATGATAAGTAATGATGTGTGTTTCAACCACGCCAGTCACATACTTTGAGATTTATTAGCTTGTAAAAGTTCGTTAATGGCTCAACTACAAACTACAAATCTGCACGTCGCATTTGTGACGTCACCACATAATCTCCTCTCCCCAAAGTAGCTGCTACTTACCAAATGACCAGATTTATTGTGGTCCTTTCCTCCTGTGGGAAGTTTGCTGAACTTACAGCCATTTTTCATCAGTTTTCTCCGTGTCTGGTTTGATGACATCACGTTTGTGAAGCGCGCTTGTAGTCCTGGACTTATTTTCATACAAAACCCAAAACAGTCTTCCCACTGTTCGAAAATAAGCGCGTTCTTGGTATCAAAACGCATCTTTAAAATTCACAGACATCATATGTGAAATCCATGGCACAAAACAAGCGGAATTAGAAAATAGCATTTTTAGCCCCATGACTTGCCTTCATTTTTCGTTCATCCGGGTACCCGTGGTGCGGAAGTGATTTAGGCTCCCCATTATTAACCACCATGTGGGGGTCCACTTCAAGTCAATTCAGTTTATTTATATAACACCAAATCACAACAGAAGTCGTCTCAATGCACTTCCCAAAGTAAAACATTCCAATTCAGTTCAGTTCATTTTGCTAATTAGTCAAAAGTTTCCAATATAAAGAAACCCTGAAGATTTGATCGAGTCACTGACTTGTGTCAGAGTCAGAGACTTTACAGCAATCCCCAGAGTAAGCTAGCATGTAGCGACAGTGGAGACGATAACTCCCCTTTGACCTGGTTCGCTATGAGCAGCCTTCTGCTGCACACACACACACACACACACACACACACACACACACACACACACACACACACACACACACACACACACACACACACACACACACACACACAGCTTTCGGATCAGATACATTCTTCCTCCTCCCATGCGTTTTAAGGTCCTTCTCAGTTTACGCGTCTTTATTTCCACACTGTCCCGGCTGCTCAATAACAGTTAAATCTCTCCGTGCCACAATCCAAGACTGAAATAGAACTTTTATCAGTTCTGATAGACAACACATTTTCTCAGTCGCTGATCTGCACTAACCATCATCAACTTATTTTTGTCATAATGAAAACTTTATTGTTCAAACAGCATCATTTTCACAATTATTCAATTTCTAATATTTATGTTGTAAGATCTTGATAATAGCTTGTTCGATTGTGATAGATATGTGTGGATGTAGTAAAAATGTGATTTACGTTCAAATGCAAAAACGACATGCAATAATACTATAACATGGTGCTTTATTGTACAAGCATGTTATCAAGTTATAACGTAATACAACTTAATTTTATTTTTCCTGGGTGGCAACTCAATGATTCCATACTTTTACTTTGGATTTCATGAAATGAATGAAATTCTGTCCCAGGGCCCAAGGGGACAAAAGGGAGACAGAGGCCTTCAAGGAATCCAGGGGCCAGCAGGGATCAGGGTGAAAACTCAAATTCATACCAACTTGTCTATAATAATTAGAGTTCATTAGTACATATATTCAAAACACAATTTAATTGCTTTTTATTTACTCTGACAGGGAGAAAAGGGAGAACCCGGGGTTACTATTGCTGCTGATGGATCCCTTCTGTCTATACCGAGAGGCCGTCAGGGGCCCAAAGGCCCTAAGGTACCAGAATAGTGACTTTTAACTCCTTAATGGATCCAGTTCTTCATGCACCAACTGATGACGCTCAGTGTAATGTGTTTTTAGTCTCCATGTAGCAGATTTATCTGGAATCTCCTCTCATGTTTTGCTGTACGGATTCATATTTCCTCAGGGTGGCCGTGGTTTTCGAGGTATTGATGGACCTATGGTGGGTTTACAACACTTAAAACAAGGATGTTCCTTTTCTTGTTTACATATTTTAGGACTGAATTTGTTGTCTTCCGATTGTGCTGTAACAGTTTTTTTTTTTTTTGTTTCAGGGACCAATGGGACCTCCTGGTCAAAAGGGTGAATATGGTTTTCCTGGGCGCCCTGTGAGTACTTGTGTACCAGCTGATCGATACTGTGCAATGTTAAAGTAAAGTCAGGAACATATGTATTGTTTTTACTTTCTTTGTCTGCAGGGGCGACCTGGTATACCTGGAAAAAAGGGCGACAGAGGAGAATCTGTCGGCCTGCCGGTAAGAGGAACCCACCTAGAAGGATTGTAATGAATAAAGCATCAAACTTTTTTTTAAATCACTATTTATTCACTCACAGAGGTAAATATTTCTCTTTTAGGCCAACGCTTTAGTGACTTCACCGAACTCACAGTTGACCTCATCTCATTCACTAATATATCATTGTGTACATGTGACTTAAACTGGATAAGAACAGTCAGATCAAGGAAAATGATGTTTACACAACAGGCTGACCTCTGATATTTGTTAGAAAAGATATAAAACTTGTATTTGTTTGCCTTTAATACAAATAATGAATATGCTATTTTCTTCTTCGTCTCTTTTTCAGGGACCTCCAGGACCTCCAGGGCCTCCAGGTCCCCCAGGTCTTCCAGGAAAGATTCCTAGACTCGGTGAAGTAAGTATGAGCAGTAAATGTTGTACAATCTAACTTTCAAGTTTGAACAATATAATATGATGTTCCTACAATACACATATGTATGACAATTGTACGTGTTGTACAATTGTCATACGTATGTTGTATAGTTCATATGAGAATACTATATTGCAAGAACATGATAGTATACTGTAAGAATTTGACAATTATATTTTTAGAACAATAAGGTTATCACGTTACAATATGATATTTTATTTAGCGTGCGGGGCATCTCTGTTTCCATACATTGTGCAATGTCTGTTTTTCTATCATTTTATTGGTTATTACATTTTCTTTTAGTTGTCTTTACTGTCATTTTCTGCAAACATTTGTCGGAACGTGTGGAATGAAATAAACTGAAGTTACATAACATGAGTTGAACAAATTGTGCAAAACTTTATTTATCCTGCACAGCATCGTAAAACTATCTAGAGGATATCAAATTGAGTTTGTTTGTTTACAAAACTTAACTGACTGTGGTTTCCTGTCACGTAGAAAAGGTTTCATTTAGGTCAGTGAAATGATGACCGAAAAAAGGTGATGCACAAATGTGATAAAAGAAGTGTCAGATGAGTTGTGGCGCCTTTTTCATGTAATGGTTTTTATATATTCAGTGGTGCATGGTGGTGATTTTAGAGTTTTTACCATTTACCCAGTCAAGTGGTGGTTGAAAACAAAGCTGATCATGCTGCTCTTCTTTAAATCTCTAAGACGGTGTTCCCGGTGCGCCCAAGACCGCACTACAAACGGGGACGAGTAAGTCTGAGTCGGACCATCTGGATGATCCATTTCAGTTGGATATGGGATCATCTAGTGGTCTGGGTGGTGTGTGGGTCACACAGCATGGCAGCTTTCTGGTCTTTCCTACAAACAAACCCTTGTTCCCTTTCTGTTTTTACCCCTCGTTTTTTTCTCTTTGTGGTCTCTTAACGGGTGACTCAAATGTGGATCTCCCTCATTCCATCTCACTTTGACATTTGTCCTTGATTAATGCTTACAATTACTTAAATTAACAACAAATTCACACTTTATTTTCTGATTTCAGAACCACAATAACCTGACAGTTTTTTACGTACAAAGCATTAGGACAAACGTAAATGTCAGATGTTTTAAATGAGGTTTGACAGAATCTACTTCCTTCCTCCTCATAGGATGAGGATTCCTCAGACAGGAAGCAGGAAGTAGATTCATCCTTTTAGCACATGTACGGCCCAATCCCAATACTCGCACTACGCCCTGCGGTCTTCAGCAAAGTGCATTTGGAGAAAGTGTGCAGTGAGGTTTCCAGTGCGTGGTACACAAGTGTGCAAATAATTGCCAAACTGAGACGGGGAGCATTGCGTCATCGATCGCAACATATGCCGGGATGCAGGTCACTGTGATACTTTTTTTTCAAAAACCTTTATTAACAACTTTCAAACAAACAACCAGTTATTTGAAATAAATGCACATTCATTGCTGCTTTGTCTAAAACATTCAGAGCATTAACTCATCATCCTAAAACAATCTAACTTCCCTAGAAAATGCATATTTTCAAAAAAGGAACTTGAGCTTTTTCTCCCGCAGCAATGGATTGTGGGTAATACACTTCACCCAAGTCCGCAAGCGATGCGGACTTGGGTGAAGTGTGGATCAAGGGTGCAAGAGGGGCGTGATCAACTTCCACACTTAAGAATCGGGACACTCTACACACTCGCATCCCTGGTTGGGATCGCACAATTGCAGGGTGCATGTGTGGACGTGTGAGTATTGGGATTGGGCCGTAGATCAGAGCTGGACATGAGCAGTGACTTTAAAATCAGTGAATTTTTTTAATTAGAGCTACTTCAAAAACAATTTAATTTTCCATTACTAAGACAACATCATCTCTGATTTACTCATTGCCAGGTGCACGAGTGAGGTTACTCAATAGCCTTTCCTTTATTAGTGTTCTGTGTGTGTGTGTGTGTGTGTGTGTGTGTGTGTGTGTGTGTGTGTGTGTGTGTGTGTGTGTGTGTGTGTGTGTGTGTGTGTGTGTGTGTGTGTGTGTGTGTGTGTGTGTGTGTGTGTGCGCATGTGTGCGTGCGTGTGTGTGTGTGTGACGTTTTTTTGTTAAAGTCCAGTAGACTGGTGAAAGGAATTGAAAGTGATATACGTGTAGGCTTCTTGTAAGACCAGACTCAAATGTATTAAAATAGGAAGACAAAGGACAATTTCAACTAATTTCATTAACCCAGATTAGTGCTGTTAAGCTGCTTCATCCCTGTGTTTTAACCTCGATAATCGCGCGTGGCTTCTTTATGTTTAACAGAGATTTGTGTTTTTTATTTTTTAAAGCTGACAGCAAAATAATCCTCAGGCATGCTACTGCATTTAACACATTTGTGTGTGTGTGTGTGTGTGTGTGTGTGTGTGTGTGTGTGTGTGTGTGTGTGTGTGTGTGTGTGTGTGTGTGTGTGTGTGTGTGTGTGTGTGTGTGTGTGTGTGTGTGTGTGTAGGAAGCCCTGGGAAAATCGATGGGAATTAAAGGAGACAAAGGGGATGAAGGGATGCCTGGAGAGCCAGGAACACCTGGTGAGGATTCTCTTAAACACTCGCTGACCTGTGGCCTTTGAATTACCCGTGTCTTTAATGTTCAAAATACTGCAACATAATAAAAATATTTTTATTCCTTTCAGTCCCTGGTTTTCCTGACGGCTTTATGGTGAGTGTTTTATCTCCCATCACACATTAGTAGCTGCAGAGTCGGAAAAATGTTGTCTAAGATGAATAATAAGATTAAGAGTTTTTACTTTTTATTTTATGAGCATTATAGCCACCTCAGAAGCTGGGGAAGGAGTGTATCATGCTATTTTACACTTTCCAGAGCAACGATAAGCACAATATATGGTAAAATATTGCCATTGGCGCAATTGAGATGTGATTTTTATGAAATACAAGTTATTTTTGTGAGCCGTTCCTTCAAAACCAGAAATCAGATGCTTGCATTGCATGAAATCCCGTCTCCACCCGTGTGAATTCCACTGATTTCACAACACATCTCTGGATCCCCAGAAAAGCAGTTTTTGCAACATGCATGCCAGCAGGGCGTTATGAGGAGCAACTGGACATTTGCCAATAGCCTGGCTGCTAAACTGTTCCACTCGGTGATTACCGAGAGCTCACCCCTTCCTGGAGAATTGTCTGTCGGTGATTGAGCCGCTAACACACACACGCACCACTCGGATAAAGAAAAGGCAGCTGAGATAGTAGTGAATTCTTGGCCTGAATTATTGTTGCAGTCCATACGTCATGCTAAGCTACCAAACTTAATTACAATTCAGCTAGCATCTAGCAGTTAGCATTTTGGGTGTACTCACCTCTCTAGCCTAACCATTGGGTGCTTTTAAAGTTGCACCAGTTTAAATAAAGTATCTATCTAAAAACCCACTCCAGTACTGGTGGGGTTTAAGTCTGTGAAATCACTTTCACATTCTGTATCCGGTTTGGAGAGCTGCTGAAGATAAAACCCCACCGTTTAGGCTAATGAAATTATTTTATTAAGGAAGACTGGCATTATTGAAAGTGCAAATTAGATTAAAAAAAAGAAATCACATCTTTACAAATGTGGGGATTAAACTCCCAGCTAGCTACTCAGAGAGCCTGCGTGTGAGTGTTTACAGTCCGGTGGAAGAGGGATCAGGATTCAACACTACCTAGATGGGTGGGAGTGGTGCAATGATGACGTAAACCCCATCCAGCCAACTGCAAGTGCTTAATAACAACTTAAGAAATGACAATATAATAATAAATAACAATATAACAGTCAAATGCTCCAAAATTGGATTTGACATGATATAGAACCCTTAAACTAACAAAAAAAGTACATGCCATAGGTTTATTTACTGTAACAAAAAGTCATTCCTGAATTTCCTGATTTTATTTATTTTCTTTGCCCCATCAGGGAGCTAAAGGTAATCTGGGATCTAAAGGTGAGAAAGGAGAAATGGGTGAGCCAGGCCAGCCTGGTCCACCAGGACTCCCAGGAAGATCTGGACTAGTGGTAAGTTAGATTAGACTGACTAGATCAGGGGTGCTCAAACTATCCAATATCAGGGCCAAAATTACCGCGTTGAAAAAGTGTTATTTTTTATTAAAAAAAACTATGTTCTGATTTATTTTATTTGTACAGCTTAAAACACACTTCACATCAATATATATCTGAACATGAAATAAATATCAATAAATAAATAAAAGGGGTTAAATGGTCTGTATTTGATAAAGTGCCTTCTGGAGCCCAAGGTGCTTTACAACACAACCAGCCATTCACACACACACACATTCACACCCTGGTGGTGATGAGCTACATTGTAGCCACAGCTGCCCTGGGGAACACTGACAGGTGCCATTGGTCACTCTGACCACCAGCAGCAGGCAAGGTGGGTTAAGAGTCTTGCCTGAGGGCACAATGACAGCGACATACTGAGCGGGGCTCGAACCTGCAACCTTCTGATTACGGGGCAAACATTTGACTCCTGTTCCATCATCGCCCCATTGATCTACAACATCTTTCCAGGTCGAGGGCCACAAATGGTCCTTGGGCCACACTTTGGACATGTCTGGATTGGATGTTTCCGGATCTTCTCTGTGTTCATCAGAGTTATAATTTGAATTTAACAAAAATCTGCTGTTTTCTACTTTAGTGAATTTCAGAGGTGTTTCCCAGCTCACATTGTCAATTTAGATGTTTTGTTGTAGCAGTCTTAGGTCATTCGATGACTATAATTATTATTTTTTATGTGTGCCTTTACTCAAGGATTTTTACAAATTGACAGAATACTCCAATGATGTTATGAAGTTCAGATTATGTGTTTATCAGGGTGATGATCTGATATTTCTGTAGGGTATTACTACATACTAGAATCACACTGTTTGCTATCAGTTGTAGATCCTGAGAAAAGATCCAAACGAGTCAACAATGAAGCTTCTATTATATATAAATATCTAGGATATTATATACATAGATAGAAGTTCATACACCAACCCATTTGGTCAATTTTTAATCCAAAGATTAATGTTTAATTTAAGATAATTAAATTTAATAGCAAAAGATCATTTTTGAATCAGAAGTTAGGAATCTTTGCTTTTTTCAATAACCAGAAATATGTGTACCTTTCTGTGTTTCATTTCAAAGAATGAGGCAAGTTTAAAAATGAAGAATTTATATTACTAACAATTTTAAACTTGACGATTTGAAACGACAATTTAAGTGACAATTAAAAATGACAATTCATGGATGACAATTTAACAGCTTTGATATTAAACTTATTTAAAAGGCAAACCTGTAACTGAATGAAAGCTAAATTGAAAATACGAGTTTGGATGCGTGGATGAATTCTCAGAAGGTTTCTTTCAGAGAGAGAAGCGCGCTCTGGGTTGAAATGATGGTTTTGCAGCTAACTGAGTCGTTTACTTAGAGAGAAACGCATCAAACACAATCTGTCAGAATGTCTACCTCACCCAGTATAGAAGACCCCCTTTTTGGATCCGTAGTCAGCAGGGCCGGATTTAGGAGGTTGTGGGCCCATGGGCTTCAGTCAATTTAGGTGGCCCCTTTTTTCAAAATTGTTGCATAGACGCACGCGCGCGCACACACACACACTTATAATTTTACTATATTATCTTAAGGACTACAAATCGAAACTTTTTTTAGAGCGCACATCTTTAATAAACCAATTCACACACACTACAATAATCCTTGAATGAATAGATTTGCATTTTATAGAAAGAAAACATTATTTCAACTTTGGCTTCTAAAAGCTGTGTGAATCAATAACCTAACATTAGGTAGGCATTTACACATTGAACATTTTAATACAATTCAAATTCTGCTTTTGCTGTCAAATCACTTAAACAAAAATAAACAAAAGGCAAAAGCGCACTCATCTGCCACTAAGACAGAAGACTGTGCTCAAAGCAAAAGATGGATCAGGCAACCAAGCTCTTTCACTCATTTGTCAAAGTTTTTAAAACCCATCAGCATTTTGACAACATGCTTACTTTTCTGGATTTTTTGGCAGCAAAGTCCTTGACAAGATCACTGAAGTCCAGCCTTCTCACTATATCACTCTCAATGGACATGAGAGTCAAACTATTCAGTCTTTCTTGTCCCATTGTTGATCTGAGTCTGTTCTTCACTATTTTAGGCTTAGAGAATGATCTCTCACCACTTGCATTTGTGACAGGGAATGTCAGGTAAAGCCTAAATGCAATATCCACATTCGGAAAGATGCTCTGTAGGTTTTTTTCTCAGATTAACTGTAAAAGTAATGGAGCAGAAGTGAAGCTTCTACTCTGAATAAAATCTTTGAAATGGACAATCTCCTCTACAAAGTCCACTCCAGATCGGCTCAATATTTTCTTTGGAGATTAGAGGCTTTGTTTCGTAGTTCTTGGGCAGTGACATTAGAAAGGCTGTTCAGGAAGCCAAACGTGTTGTTGAGGTTATCATATGCAGTAGGGCTGCAACAACGAATCGATAAATTCGATGAAAATCGATTACTAAAAGCGTTGGCAACGAATTGCGTCATCGATTCGTTGTGTCGCACAACTCTTCCAAAAGCGCCCCCCCCTTCCCGCCCGCCGTTGCGCGCAGACAGATCAGCGCGAGGGAGAGCCGGCAGTTGTTTGGAAGAGGAACATGGCAGAAGCAGCGAGAGTCAAGAAAGTAAAAGCTTTTTAAGTTTGGGAGCATTTTCAGTTAAAACAGGCGAAGACGTTACCTGCAACGTTTAGGTCAGACTTAGCATGGCACGGGATGATGCAGCGTCTTAAACGCAAGCATGTCGGGATCATCAGCGAGGAAGGAGAGAACTCTGTGTCCGGGTAAATTAAAAACTTTTCAAAAGTGATTCATCCAAGTCCCGGATTATTACACAGGCTAGACATGCCCTAAACTCGTAAAAAAAGGGTCTAAAGTCGTGAGCGCGACGCTTATTAGATGAGCGGGGGGGGGGGGGGGGGGGGGGGTGGCTCGCGCTGCTGCGAACCGTTTCCGCCCAAGGCCGGATTAACTGGGCAATTGCCCAGGGCCCACGAACTCTAAAGGGCCCAGGGCACGAGCAAAATACTGTATCTATAATTTCCCGCTTTATGAGGACTATGGTGGTCCGTTTTCCCCGGACGTGTCCACTTTTCACTCTCTGTCCGTCGCGTCCGGACTGCGGGTTCTTGTATTGATGAAAATGTCCGGCTTTTCATCCAGGAGCAGGGATCGAATTATGGGGGAACTGTATATCCTACACATCCGGGGAGCCGGAAAAAAGTTTTCTATATTATATCATTTTTGGACTCTTTTGAGCAGAGAGCGGCACAGCGCGTTGTTGTGCAGCTCTCCAGGCAGCTGCGTCCAGCGCACGGTCCATTCTCAAAGTGGCGCAACCAAAAAACTATAATTAGCACACGATCGTTCATGTCTGCACATGTTCTCTATTTTCTGTCTTATTTGTGCCTGCAGCGCTCTGCTACTGCAGAGCTCATCACCTGTGCTGCGGTGATTTCACCTGACGCAGCATCGAAAACGCGCTCTGCGCTTTGCGGTCAGGAGATCCCTTTGATCTGCTCAGAAGTAACTGATGAGGTGAAAAAGTAAGAATCCAGGCAGCAGTTTTTCTGGAGAGTTTAGAGGAGATGCAGGAAGATGAGAAACAGACAGGACAGGAAAATAGTTAAATAAAAACAACAAAACAAAACAAAGTGTTGAAAAGTAAAATGTAGGTAGATTTATCTCCACTACACGTTTTTACCTATAAAACAACAAGTTACACACATGTAATATTTATAAATTTGATACTATTCAGGTCACCTTCAACACTCAGTCACACACCCAGGGCCGTTTCAAGACATTTTGGGGGCCAAGGCAAAATGCCCCCCCCCCCCCCCCCCCACACACACCATAACTGGGCTCCCCAGAAGCCTCTGTGTAATCCATACCCTCTCCAGTAGTGTTAGTTATATGGTGTTTATAAAAGCCCCTCAGGCATTACTGACATGTTCTAATATTATCAGATGAAAAACTAAATTATCAGACATGCTGTCTCATCTGCTTCTTTTCTAAACTTGCAGAAAGTAACAAAACCATTTGAAAGCCACTATTTGTGGATTCTCTGAAAGTTTCCATGGAGTGTGTGACAACTTATTTTTTCAGTCATTTTTGGAAATAGTGATCAATTTTGATTAATTCACAGCCTATGTTTAATTACATTTAAAAATTAGTTGTTTGACATCCCCAGTTATAATAAATGTCTACAGATGAGATCAAACAAAACAGATGAGAATTGCCCTTAAGCTGTTTAACTGGACCAAGCATTTTAGGTCACAGATAGGTGTAGCTTAGGGTCTCTGTCTATACACCTTATAAGACAATTTAGGTGATGGCATGTTGTTTTTCTGCTATTGAACTGTTTTCTAATAATGTTGTGTTAAATAAAGTGAAGGAAGGAGAGAAATAACGTTTCCCTAGCAGTTTTTAAAAATTTCCCCACGTAATCCGATTAATCGTGTCGAGACCCCATCCGATTCATCGATTATCCAAATAATAGTTTGTTGCAGCCCTAATATGCAGCATACCTGCGATCCATTTCAGCAAGTAGTCTATCAACAACCACCAAAAATACACTTGTGGAGAATTTGTGTCTCGCTGACTGCTCCACCTCTGAAGTGGTGGCACTTTCTCCTTTTGTATTTGCTTTCTTTTGTCTCTTGAGTGCTTCCTTTGTAAGCATGTGAAACTGTTGGAGACAACTCCTTTGCTTGCGACTCAAACCTGTCAAACTGATCTCTCAAACCTCCAATGTAGTCCCTCAAGGATCTTACCAAATCCACAGCTTTGCACAAGTCTAGCTCCACAGCCTGCAACGCTACACTTGCCTTTTCAAAGCCCTGGAGGATGAAATGCCACACAGTACACATGATGGCAGTTTCAAGTTTGTCCATTTTTTTATCAAGTGACCTGGCTTCATTTCTAGTTGCTGCATTGTGGTTAGTGTCATGTACATTATTCTTTAAAGATTTCTGAATGTTTGCATAGTTTATGCATATTGCCTGTGTGGCACCTGCATGCGCAGCCCATCTTGTGTTAGAAAGTGACTTCAATGTTTCAATGCGCTTATTAGCATTGGGCTTGAGTCCAGCTGTCACTATGTTCCACCGTGCTGTTGACTTGGAGCAGAAGTTAAAAAGGTTTTGCACAAACTGGAAAAAATCAGCTGTCTCAAAACAGTTAACACTGTTGACCCCAACCAAATTCAGTGTGTGTGCTGCACATGGAACCCATTCAACAAGGACATTGACTTCTTTTATACATGCCTGTAGTCCTGTATACACTCCTGACATGTTGGCAGTATTATCATAACACTGCCCCCTGCAGTTTGCAATGTCAATGTTCATTTCTCCCAAAACCTTGAGTACAAGCTCACGTAAAGCTTCCCCTCTATGGCTCTCTATGGGAATAAATTTAAGAAAGCGCTCCTGGGAGTGCCCTTCAGGTGACACATATCTCAGAATAAATGTTAACCGATCAAGGTGGGAAACATCTGGTGTGGAGTCAACAGAGATCGAATAGTATTTGGCCATGTTTACTTCACCGACTATTTCAGACAGAACACGATCACCCATCAGTTGAACAAACTCTTCACATATTTTAGAAGACAGACATGAAGGTGTCCCTGCACCTGCATTTCCATATTTCTCTATGTGAGACTTCAAAAAGGGATCAAACTCGCTGATTAACTCCAGAAGGCCCAGGTAATTACCATTATCAGTCCTGCCAAAAACATGACCAGATCCTCTAAGAGCAAGTCCTCTCTCTGCCATAAACTTCACAACAGACACAACTCTTCTCAAAACTTCAGTCCAATATGCACTCTCAGATTCAAATTGTTTTTCCAGCTCTGTATCTATCCTTCCAGCAGCTGACCCAAATGTGATATATGTTAGCATAGCCTTTCTGTGATGTTCACTGTTTTCATGCTCTTTCATCCGTTTGTGGCATGTTTCCAGTCACTGACACCAGTTTCAAAGCACGATTTGCTTTGAGCATCACTGAAAATGCAACATGCAAAACAAAACACAGCTCCGGTAGATGGAGAGTAAAGCAGCCACTGTCTTTGGACATACTCACCATTGGCGAGTCTGCGTTTAAAGTGCAGTCTGGAGAAGAACCGCTTCTGCTGTTTGTACACTCGTCCGGACGCTTTACAATTTACGTGCATGTGTTGGCAGCTCTGCGGTCCTCGCTCAGCCCAGTAGACACGCACAGATGCATCACATTTTCCCCAGCAAGCTGGATCCGTACTGTAACAAGGTTCATCCAAAGTTTCAATCCGTGGCCCAGACGCACTTTCGGTCGCAAATTTTCCACAATCACTCTCCGATGGGAAAAGATAATCCATGGAGGACGTGGTGGTCTCCGACGCCTCCAGGTCGAGCGTCTCTGCTGCCGCGGATTCAGCCGCCAATTTTCCACAATCACTCTCTGACAGGAAAAGATCATTCGTGTTGTTGGACGTGGTTTTAGCAGGTGCCGTCGGGTCCGGCGTCTTTTTTTCCTCTGCCGCCGCAGATTCAAACGCCAGGCTTCCATATTCTCTCTCCGGCGGGAAAAGATAATCCATGGTGGACGTGATCTCAGTAGGTCCCCCCGGGTTCGTCGTCTTAGCCTTCTCTGCAGCCTCGGATTCTGCCGCCAATCTTCCACAATCATTCTCCAGCGGGAAAAGATAATCCATGGTGGACATGGTCTCAGCAGATTCCCCCAAGTCTGGCGTCTTTGTTTCCTCTGCAACTGCTAGAACATCAGCTGGCCGAACTGCAATGCTGCTAGCAAAGCTAATGTTTACAGAATGCAAGGAAGATCCTGCAGCTCCATCTTCGCTCAGTGGTTTAAAAAAACCTGTTAGCTTTGGTATTTTCTTAAGCACCTCTTTGTCGCGTTCCCCCTTTTCCTTCTTCTTCTTCCTTTTCAGCGCTCCACTGTTGTATTTTCTGGGTTTGTCCGCCATTACCATAGACTGTGGCCATTACAAGGCACTCACTGTTCACGCTGCCGCACACTGGGGTGTGTCAGGCTGCAAACGCCCACCGTGACGTAAAGAGTGAAAAAACTCGGACCAATTATAAGCAGTCATGACTCATGATAGATGTTTGCCAAAACAAATCCCAGTGCTTCTCAGCTAAATGGTAACATCTTGTTAGAGAATTATATACAAAAATAAAAATGCGTTTTGGACCGAGGGCGGGGCCTCCAGCACGCAGGGGCCCAGGGCTGTAGCCAGGGGCGGATTTAGGACTGAAGAAGATCCGGGGCTTAACAAACGCACACGCACGTGACACGCACTAGTCAACATCATTTATATATGTCTTGTACCACATAATTTTTCATCTGAAGCTACATATTAAGCATATTCAGGGCAGAGTATTGTTCCTGTTAGTGTTTAGTGTGAGATGATAGTAAATATTCCCTTTCTTTCTCCAACAACTTTACCTGAAAGTAAGCTAACTTTAGGCAAACCAGCAGCACAACAAATATTTTCAAATAAGACTCACAAACCTGAGTCAACACCAGTCTCATCAAAGCTGGGGTTCTGTCATTGTACTTTTGGTCTAAAAAAACGTCTTTATGTCCATCTTCACTCATGCGTTTCAGGCAGAGAGTGTAGAAGAAGACGGCTGCTGAAGGGCTTCTTCTTCAGTGGTGGAGGCTCAGGCAGGCTGTATACAAACTACTGCCAGCTGCGCCCTCTCTGTTGGACTTTGGTACTGCATGTTACTTCCGCGATATAGATCCGGGGCTTATCATGAAAGATCCGGGGCTTCAGCCCAAGTAGCCGGGCCTAACGCCGCCCCTGGCTGTAGCCCAGGTGAGCCCATGCGAAAGTCCGAGGGTGCCGAAGTGTCAGGTGGAGATGGTTTCCTCCAGACACGAGGTTGGTAGATGGACCTCTGGTGCGACCAAATCGGTCCTGAGATGTCTCCTTGGGTCACTCGACTGGTGGAACTATTTGCGTCTCAAAGTCACTAACTCTGAAGGAGTTTTTTCATCAGCTGGTTACAGTTGCGTTTATTCGTAGCTATTCTTATCGGCGAGATAGAACAGCAGGTGGAGGTTAGGGACGGCCGTTCCCGTATCCTCAGTGATGGTGGTTGGTTCACGAACTGAAGTTTCTCTGCTGGAAAGTTAGTTTAACAAACCCCTCAGAACACGCCCTCTCAGAGCACGAAAGCTTTGGTCATGAGTCAAAAAAAAACATGTGATGGCAGTTACCCTTTACTCTGGATAAACTCTGTGTTAGATGGATAAAGTGGAAGCTGACCTTCTGATTTGCTGAACACACATTACTGATCATCAACCATAACCATAATTATACCCAAAGCATAATAATTCATTTCAGTAATTAAAAATACATTTATACTGAACCAAGTGATTCTTTATGATGATTATAATAAACCTCAATAAAGTCAAAGAGTTTATTAAAATTATTATTTAAATTATTATCGTGAACTGGGACGGAACAGCAGCAGATAAAGGATGGTATTCAGCAGACATCAGGACTCCTCGATTAATCTGTGGAACTAAAAGTTACAGTCTGACTCATTTGGCCCAGCTGGGAAAATGTGACCTTTGTCACAAATTAGAGGCCCTTCATGACGCTACATTTCCTACTGAAAGACCCTGCATGATGCTGTTTTTGACCTTGACATCACAACAGCATATTTCATGATCAGTGTCATCATTTGAAATAATACAACTGTTTATGTGTTTGTGTTTTCAGGGTCCAAAAGGTGAGTCCATTGTAGGTCCTCCAGGTCCAGTAGGTTCTCCTGGTCTGTCTGGTGTTCCTGGGTTGGGACAACCTGGACCTCAAGGGCCCCCTGGGCCAGCTGGACCCCCAGGACCAGTACTTGCATATGAGTCAGGTGTGTGTGCTTGTAAGAAAGATACAAAACAATGAGGTTGTGCATTTGTTTGTATTTCTTGTACGTATTACTTTTATTTTGTCATCAGGTGTCAGTATCCCTGGTCCTCCAGGTCCTCCTGGTCCACCTGGATCTCCAGGTTATGCCAACCCGGTAAGGTCTAGGTGGAAATAAACTGATTTAAGTGCTAAAAAGCTTTACTGATGGTGTGATGGTGTGTGATCAGGTGATGACCTTTAGGACAGTCCAAGCTCTGACCAGACAGATGCAGCACGCTGTTGAGGGGACCTTGGCGTATTTGTCAGAGGCAGATGGAGAGCTGTACATCAAAGTTCAAAATGGCTGGAAAAAGATCCCGGTTTGTCAGCGTCCATTCTGTTGATTATATCTCAGCAATTAAGATGTGTGGGGGGGGGGTGGGGGGTGGGGGGTCAGAGGTCAACCTGACATTATTTATGAATATATGTTGAAATTCATGAAAATAGACTCACATCCATTCAGGGACATAGTGTCGATCAATTAATTTAATAGTGTGTGTGTGTGTGTGTGTGTGTGTGTGTGTGTGTGTGTGTGTGTGTGTGTGTGTGTGTGTGTGTGTGTGTGTGTGTGTGTGTGTGTGTGTGTGTGTGTGTGTGTCAGCTTAGCAAACTGATCCAGTTGGAACCTACCACATCGGAAGCATCCCAGTCCCTCAGCAGACCTGAAGACTGGAGTAGACATCAAAGAGTTCGCAGCCAGGTTCATTCTCTCTCTCTCTCTCTCTCTCTCTCTCTCTCTCTCTCTCTCTCTCTCTCTCTCTCTCTCTCTCTCTCTCTCTCTCTCTCTCTCTCTCTCTCTCTCTCTCTCTCTCTCTCTCTCTCTCTCTCTCTCTCTCTCTCTCTCTCTCTCACACACACACACACACACACATACACACACACACACACACACACTATAACTGAACAAACATGTGCTTTTGCAGGGAATAGTTGATTGTTTTTTATTTAACATATTCTCCTTTAGGAACTGCAGGACAGCGGCAGAGGCTATCAGGCCAGCTACAATGTTCCTCTTCGATCCATCAACTCTGTACCTAGTGTGCGTTTAACAGTCACACAAAAATCCTCTCATGCACACACACAAATATCTGATGTGAATGATAATCAGCTCAGCAGTAACCAAACTGTGACATCTCCTTACCTTTGCATCCATCTTATTTCAGCTCCATCTGGTGGCCCTGAACGCACCACTCAGAGGGGACATGCGGGGGATCCGTTGGGCTGACTTCCACTGCTACCAGCAGGCACGCTCAGTGGGGCTTACCTCCACCTACAGGGCTTTCCTGTCCTCACACCTCCAGGATTTGGCAACCATCGTGAGGAAGGCAGACAGCAATCATTTCCCTGTGGTCAATCTGAAGGTGAAGAACCATTTATAGTTTTTCATTAAACATATTTTCTTGCACAATAATTGGTTTTGTTTGACTTCACTATGGTTACTCGTTGTAATGTTCCAGTTTCAAACCCATGTTGGTGTGTAAATGATTGTGTTTCTGCTCCCTTCAGGGTGACGTGTTGTTCAGTAGCTGGGCGTCTATCATATCTGGTAGCGGAGGCATTTTTGATCCCTCTACACCCATCTACTCCTTTGATGGACGCAACGTGATGACTGATTCAGCATGGTAAGTAGGTGTGAGCAAGTCGGGAAAGAAAAAATCTGTGATTCCTAGAGCCTAATGCAAGACACGATAGTCAAAATAATAAATGTTTTGATTGAATTAAAAAAATGATATAAATAGACCCTTTTTACTACCTACGTCATCAAAAGTTGCGCTCGCAGCCTGGCAACGAGAGTGAAGGCTTCCTCATTCACACTCGATACTAAAACAGCGTTTGAAACCCTTTGTTTTGAAGTTATGAGCACATAAAAATGTCGGGTTGTTGCGTGTATGGATGCCAGGATCGCTTCTCTTCAAGCAGTGGACTGAAACTTTACAGAATTCCGAAGGGAGCACATCCATTTCAACAAAATCGGAGGCGTCTGTGGCTGCAGGCCATCAAAAGGGTGACTGCAGCCTTTTCTGTTTTCCCCATCCTAACACAAAGCTCAACTTTGAATAAAATTGCTGCTGCGTGGCTGCAGCATGACCCAAGTCTGGAACATCAAAATGACAGAATTAAACAAATTTATACGCTTTATTTAATGCTTCAAATTAACATTTCATTCTAATTCATCTGTATTTTGCCACTGCATATTAGTATAAACTGTATTTCTCTAAAATTAACACGATTGTACTCTGAGCACGCTAAAAAAAGAAACCTATGCTGTACTCACCCTGCCATGCAGGTACAGTTGGCTGTGAAGACGTAGTTCTCTGGTTTGTTTACTATGACCCAAGCCTCGTACATAGCAGTCTTGTGTCCTTGTCTTTGGCTAGGAAGGACTTCTGCCTTCAAGACGCAAAACTCAGAGTCTATGTCATGATATTTTACTTTCTGTACGTGGCCACAGACAACATAGTTGTATGCATCTAACGATTTGTATGCCCGTAGCTTCTCACGTGTGTACTTACTGGGCCTCTCCACTAAAAACGTATACATATCGGGCCACTGGATATCTGGCCACGCACCGACATCTTCCACCCATTCCGTAATGCCACAGGGATCCGGGAGTCTGTTGCCATTTGTTAAAGTGAGTTTAATAATATAACATTCAAGATTTGCCGGTGATAACCCCGCAGCGTAGCTTGATAAAGCCTGAAACAACGCCATTCTCTGATGCTAAGCTGCGCGCGCATTCTCGCTGACGTCATATTGTTTACAAACAGTAAAAGGGTCTATATGTAAAAAAAAACAGTTTTGAACTGGAACAACAGGTGAAAACATTTGTGGAGATTTAATGTTTATCTGGTGGAGATCAGACACTAAGACTCTCCTCCTCCTCCTGCAGGCCAGAGAAGCTGGTCTGGCACGGCTCCAGCCCCGCGGGCATCCGTCTGACCTCCAACTACTGCGAGGCGTGGAGGACGGCTGACATGGCGGTGACAGGTCAGGCCGCGCTGCTGCAGACGGGCCTGCTGCTGGGACAACACGCCCGTTCCTGCTCCAACCACTACATAGTGCTGTGTGTAGAGAACACATATGTATGAAATCCCATCAAAGGAGGACCTGATCACACACACTTACATTAACACACTAACACACATGCAGGCATGTTGAATGTGGGGTAAAAACAAAAACTGACACGTTTGGGGAACACTTGAAGGCACATAAAGGTGTTAAAAATAAAAATAAAACACGATTCCATACACATTTACATTGTTTAAATGTTTTTTCTCTCCAATATTTTAGTTCTCACCTGAATACAGGTGTGAGAGGGCAGCTTAAACACTAGCCACACGTTTGTTTGTGTTTAGATGTCTGGTAGTTGTAATTTTTTAAGTAAATAAATTAGTGATGCACCGATATGAAATTTTTGGGCCGATATCCGATATTAAGATCACTGTTATGGCCGATAACCAATATTTGCCGATATCGATGTACTGACATTAATGCTTCTAAAATCTGCAAATTTTGTATAGAATAAAATTTATTAAAGCTGAATTTACGTTGTTATGTACACACAACACACACGTGATGTGTAATTGTTTACAATTACACATCACCTCTCACCCTCTGAAACAAGCAAACAAATGGTGACAAGATGGAAAAAATATCGGTTGATAATATCGGCTCGTTTTGTTTTTTTCTCGGACCAATACCGATATGTTAAAAAATGACTAACATTGGCCGATACCGATATTGATGCCGATATATTGTCCATCCCTAAAGTAAATCATACAAATCATACAAATCTCAGAACTACAGACGAACAACAACAGTTTTATATTAAACTCAGCTGTTTTAAAGACCTAAACTAGTTCATTTAGAGATCTCACTTAAAGGTAAACCAGTTGAAAGTCTTTGGAAATAAGTTTTATTCTAATAATAAAATTCTGGTCTACTTTATCTTCCTAGTGAAAAGTGCACAGAAGTGAAAGTGTATCCTTCAGATACAAAAATGTTTTTAACCTTAATATGTGTCTTATAGTAATGTGTATGAGTGTAAACAATGATTAACTTGGTAAATCAAACACACAGTGATGTGATATAAATGGATCATTGTAAGAACAATATTCATTTCAAATCCATTGATTTAAGCACAGGTTATTCAAACGTTTCATTTAAGCATCTTGTTCATTCATCACATATGATTATTTTACTTATAACTATAAAATTGTGGAGTCTTCACTTATTCGGGGTGAAGAATGTTGATGTCTGGCTTTCACAGAGAGTGCAAGAACCTTGGGTGAGAATGTTTGTTTGAATGTTTTTTCTTCATGGAATGTCAACACACGCTGAGCAGAACCTTCTGGATTCAGAAGGCCAAATAGAAAGTGGATTTATGCTGTAGATGAAAGATCACTATGTTGGTCAATATATATGTGAAAATTGGCCCTTTTGGTACGTTACAATGGTAATCCAAAGGGGTTGGAATGAAGGCAACTGGACTTCTTTCGTTCGTTGAAGATGTTTCACTTCTCATCCAAGGAACTTTGTCAGTTGCGGAATTTTCTGGAATCTCCTCAGATCTGACAAAACTCCTCGGGTGAGAAGCGAAACATCTTCAAGAAAACAAAGAAGTCCAGTTGCCTTCATTCCAACCCATATGGATTACAAATTTAAATAGATTCAGATTACATTTTCAACATTAACACGTCTGCTTGAGGATTAAAGTTTATAAAATTAATTTCCAGCGTAACATAGTGGAAAGACATGAGCATGTTATATTTTAGATATTTGTTTCTGTCCAATTTCTTTTCTTAATATCTAAGTAGTTATTTTATTATGAAGCACACTAAATGATTGGGGATTATTTTAATCCCACTTTGATTGAGATGTTCTGCCTGTAATGATGATTGTTAGAAGCTGTATTTTTTCTGTATTGTTACCATTTTCATGTTCAAACAAAACTTGACTCTTTTTTTTAAGGCTTTTGCTGACTTACTGGTGCTCACTGAATAAAGTGTTGTGTTCTTGTTTTGTTTTTTCTAAGTGGTTGCTACTTTTTAGATTTCAAATTTATCTAAAAAGGTTCTGAGGCCTGCTTTTAGACTTTCTGTCCTTTCTTAGAACCTCATTTCAGTTCTAGAGGCCCTCTAGGGTCCTCCATTTGAGCCAGTTGAGTCGGGTGACATGAAGATCCTTTCTTATAAGACAGCCCTGCTCTTAGCCGTGGCATCGGCTAAGCGGTTGGGTGAACTTCATGCTCTTTTGTTTCACTCTTCCTGTCTGTAATTTTCAACAGACGTGCACACGCTGCGTATTTGCCCAAGGTCATCCCGCTGACCTACGATTCTAGAAGTAGAGGACGTTGCATTGTCTGTGCCCAGTTTGTGCTCTACAGGCCCATGTGGACTCAGATTTTCTGACAGCTGGAGCCAAATCCTCCAAGAGTAAAGCTTCGTAGCGGCAAAGAATTTCTCATTGGACTGCGGAGGCCATTTCCCTGTGTTATAGGATTACAGTTTTTCTCAAATGCTAAAACACATTTCACAAACGTTTCCTCCATGTTCCCCAATGTCTAAACACAACACCCTTTTCTGAAACTACATAAACACAACCACACCTTCTCACTTCAAAACTCAAACTTTCACACCAAAAGAGCAGCTCGAAGCTTTCAAAAATGTGAACACTACACACATCATTACACACTACAGCAAAACAATTGAAAACACAATGCTCATTTGTGAGAAGATTCTTTGTTTCATAACTGCCAATTTGCCCATTATTAGAAACTTTACAGTTACAGATCTTCTTAGATCTCTGCAGAGGATTAGGCACTTAGATTTGCGAGTTTCATATGAAGTGTATAAATCTATAGAAAATTCTGCAAGTACACATACTGTAACACAACTCAATGCAAAAACAGAATCTATTGCACAGAACAGTACTCTAGAAAACATGAGCAGGGTGTGAAATTTTTTTATTTACTTTATTCACAACACACACACACACACACACACACACACACACACCACAATCACTGTGCGGCATCATGTCGCTGAGCTGCATCGGGCCACATCATCTCATCCACATCGCAGGCTATATTGTCTCTTGCCAGGCACCGCGGGAAAAACGCCCTGGAATGGCGAATCCATCCTTGTAAGGCCTCCACTGGGATGTCACCACAAGCCAGCTCCATTGCCCTTACCTTTGTTGTAACGAGTGAATTGACTGAAAAGGAACTTTAGGTTATGCATATAACCTTTGTTCCATGAAGGAGAGGATGCAGGGCGTCCCTTTCGCAGCCTAGCTCGGTGAAGAGCGGCTATCAAACTGAGAGATACCAGTGACGCCGGGGGCTTGTAGGTGGAGGGCAAGGCCACCACCCAGCATATGCCTTTACAGGCATGATTAATGTGTCGAGGATGATGTCCCATAGTACCTTCGGTGTACCTCGTTCCGATCCTTCGGGGAACAGTGGTTATATGCATAACCTAATGTTTCATAGCATTGTGCCTTTTCCATGCATCTGTGGCGGTGCGTCGGGATGTACATCTGCCAGTGGCAGCGGGAGCGTGTGCAACAGCAGGTGAAGTGCATCAATAATCAGACGTGCTACTCCTCTAACACAGCAGATGCAGAGGCGTCTTTTTCCACATGAATTAAGTTGGACCTGTGGATCGAGGAGCATCCGAGAGACTGAATAAAGTGTTTAGAGACGATGCTGGTGTTTGTGTGTGACCGCACCATAGCTGCACGACTACAGCTTCCTTTAAGCGTGTTCGGGAGGGGCGGGACAGTGGCACTGGGGGGGAATGAGGATGGCTATTTACTTGGAGACATGGCAGATGTTTTTTTCAGAAAGCTCAGATATTAATTTAATAAATGACCAGAAAAACTACCAGAACTTGTCTTACCCTGGAAAAAAAAAGTCCCGGTACACTGAGAGATAAAAATAAGAAGTGCCGGCTCACTTAAAGTACTCGACAGAAATGATTTGAAACATGGGTGTAGAAGTGGCAAGCGCATAAAGAGGTGGAGGAGAATGAGATTTTCTGTGTTAGAAAGGATCTGAAATACAAAAAAAAAACCACAATATGAACACAATGGTGAATGTATTATGGACCAGATCCATGACAGGATACCCAGAACGGCGCTATGTCCTCTGTTGTCCTGGCAGGGAATTGCTCCTCAGGACACGGAGAGCTGTGTCTCTCTCTTGAGGAGCTGACGCATAAACTAGGCTTAACTGTTGGTCGGCTACTGACGAGACCCTAGGCCTGGGATGATAAATTTTGCTGGATGATATATTGTCCAAGGCTGCACAGTGGTGCAGTGGTAAGAGCTGTTGCCTTGCAGCAAGAAGGTCCTGGGTTTGATTCCCGGCCTGGGATTTTTCTGCATGGAGTTTGCATGTTCTCCCTGTGCATGCGTGGGTTCTCTCCGGGTACTCCGGCTTCCTCCCACAGTCCAAAATCATGACTGTTAGGTTGATTGGTTTGTCTAAATTGTCCTTAGGTGTGTGTGTGTGTGTGTGTGTGTGCATGCGTGCATGATTGTTTGTCCTGTGTGTCTCTGTGTTGCTCTGCGATGGACTGGCTCTCTGTCCAGGGTGTACCCGCCGACTTGCCCGTTGACTGCTGGAGATAGGCACCAGCCCCCCACCCCCACCCCCCGCGACCCTGCGTGGACAAAGCGGGTTCAGACGATGGATGGATGGATATATTGTCCAACAAATTATTGACGATAAATGACATTATTGTTGACATCGAGACCAAAATAACCACTTATGTAATGTTAATATATCATAATAAAACAAAAGCACCCTTTAAAATGCAAGAATTAAACCTTTAACATTGGAATGTCAGGAAATTCTAAGTAAAACAAATAAATATAAAAGGACTTTCGCTCTGTTAGAAAATATTGCACCAAAAACAAAATAGACCCCACCTCTCCAAAACAATAAATACAATGGCTTAGTGTCAACAACCAAGACTGCACTTTAGTAATGATAAATAATTACAGAGTTGTACATTTCATAACCTCGATATATTGAAGCTGGAAAAAGTATTGATCGATTTATTGTCCCAGCCCTACAAGACCCCGCAAACTAATAAATACAAGTATACTCACATACACAAACCAAGAGGTTTTAAATGATTAAGAGTCAATACTTAATGTGTGCCTATTCTGAACAAATATGCAAATCAATGTCTCCAAAACACCTGAATAAGTTCATTAAAAAAAGAAAACATGAAAATCAAGCATGTTATTACAGCATTCTTTATTAAACAGATATGTACAGCACATTCTTGAATAAAAAGCTAATTCTCATAAGAATTAGGCTTTCTGTTCCAAGTTTCAAAAAGAAAAGTGCGCACACAAGAAGTGTGCTTTCATTTACAAAATAATTGAAAACCTCCCCTTTTACACCAGAGCTAAATGCTCCAGCCACATGGTTGCTGTTGGGGGGGGGGGGGGGGGGTCAAAAAAAAAACTGACACTTTTTCTTTTTACAACACGTTAATCACAATCATTACCACAAAGTTGCTCAGGGACCCAGAGCCTGACTCTAAAACCAACACTTATAAAATCCATGGTTTAAGAATTAAATGCGTGTGTAAAGATGGAAATGAGCTTCACAGAACCAACCAAATCCTGAAAGCATCTCAAAGGAGTGGCGAAGGTACCGCGTTAGGCTGCTTTTACATAGATCTAAAAGTAAAACAGGACCACCTCGTTAATTTTACCGCCTGATAACACAAACCAAGTTGAAACGGAAGCTTGAGAGCCATCAGGCGAGGCTCCCAGCTTTTAATTTCCCACTCTAATCAAAAACTAAAACCTTTGGCAAAATATATTCAATGTGGCATTATCACAGCTCCATAAAATCCTTTTGTATTTAATTTTTATATTTACAAAAGACATTTTTTCCAAAAATGCAAACAAAAAATATTTTTCCAGCATATTCCATTTCTCTAGTGTAACTGGAAATGGACTCAATCTTTAATCAAAGTCAAGCTAAAGAACAGCTCCTAAAAATAATCTGATCCAATCTAATCTGCTGGTTTTTAGTATATAAAACTTTAGAATGTAGAAGTCGCCTCAGAGACCTGACAATAATTCAACGGTAAAATCCTTCTCTGCTGCAGCCTAAGTGAACACCAACTTCACACACAACACTGACATTTTAAAGATTGCAGGTTGAAAGCTGATCGATGTACCAGCCACAGATTTTTGCTGAACACGGCAGTGAAATCGCTCCTGTAGGTCCAGAAGCACAAGAACAATCAATCATGACAGATGGGTTCTACATCAGTGTTGCTGCATCTGTTCGTTTGAGGGAGACGTTTATAATTTTGTCATTTTCCCATTAAATTTGGGAGCGCCAGTTACAAAGCATAACGTCTAAAAATGCCGGAAGTCCTAAGGTAATGAAAGACTGCGCGCAGCAACGGCTGGCACCCAAAACGACTCATCAGCGTCATCCTGACCAAGAAAGCTGATTAAAAAAAAAACCCGGTCTTGCCTCTTCCTGTACGAGTGGCTGCAGTCAGAACAGAAATGAAACGTCTGCATAATTACCAAGCAACAGTCAGGAGAAATGTGTCATTTTAAAGCTGTATGTTGTGGGGATTTTAGTCATTGCTGAGGCCAGTACATGAAAAGGAGGTTGGCGGGGCTTCTGTACATCCCTGAGAATAAAGATCTGAAGTAGAACCTCTGGACTATCCTGACAGGGTAGACGCCATCACCTCTCCTGCCTCGTTAGGATATTTTATCCAGAGGAACATCGCTGAACACAGACTACCCACAACTACGATCTGGTCACTACTTACACACACCTTGGATAATTCATGTTTCCATCAGAAAGGCTGATGGATCACTAGAAACACAAGAAAAGTTTTTCTTGTTCCATTTTTACTTCTTACAGAATAATAACGACACTTTGCTAATCTGGGCTTTTTCCCTTTGACAAATAAAATGCCTGGGCTGGAATAATATTGCAAAAAATAAAAATTCAAAAGATAATTTAGTTCATTTTCTGGATATTTTTGGACTAAAAACTCTCAAATATTTTACAGTGGAAATTACAAAACAGATTAAATGCTGTTTTTTTCATCAGCAGTCTGAGAGAGTGAGAGTAAATGTAACAAACAGAACCCAGGACATTTTAAATTTTTCTTCCTCCATTAGGTATGCTGTAATATGTTAACATCTTAATTTATTTTACTTAAAAGAAATACAGCAAAGCCACCTTTTAATGAAAACACAGATCCCAGAATGCACCTCTCTCTCTAACCCTAATCTGTTCTGGCACACCCAAACACAACCAGCATATCTCAGCTTGTAAATAGCATCTCATGGAAAACCTGGCACTTCCTTCCTGGAGGAAAAGTGTAGGGGATGGGAAACTGTTGAAGACAGATGAAAGTAAATGTTTTGTTTTTGTTTATTAAAAAAAAAACATCCAGTTTTGTTTCCCCGACTGAAGCCACTCCCTTTTTGTAAAGAAACAGCAGCTAAAACCACCACACACCCCACTGTCCACACACACACACACACACACACACACACACACACCTCACTCAGACACTTTAGCAGCCTCAAAGTTAACAGCCAACTTCCTGTGCTTCCTCCTAGAGGCGGAGCCAGAAGTGTGGCCTGTTGCAGGCATGCTTTGTCGAGGTGGTGTTTGCGGGGATGCTGCTGTTGCCGTGGAAACGCTGTCTACTAAACCAGATTTGCATGATAATGGGACGGCGTTGGCGTGGTTCTTGTGTGGCTGGTTATTTTTGCTGTTCTGTGGTTTGCTCTGAGCTGGCGGCTGACTTTGGGCTTTCTGGGACAGATTTTGGGAGACAGTTTGGGCGGCGCTGTAAAACTCTCGGGTTTCCTGATGCTTTTTGTTGGCCGATGCTCGCTTTTTGGTCACCTGGAGGGCCAGAAAGAACAGCGCAAAGAGTGAATTTAGAAGATTTTAAGTAGGAAACAGACTAACTCAGAACCCGACAGAGTACCAGCGTACTCTCACCTGTAATGGGATGAACTGGTTGTGTGAGCCAATGGGCAGAGTGGTCGTGGGCTGAGAGCGGGCAGCGCTGGGGAAGGTCCCTGCTGCTCCATAAAACGGCTGGTTTGGGTGGTTGGGAGGAGGTAGAGTCATCCTCCAAAGAGGGGCGGGACCATAACCCTGGGGGGGCAAAAGTAAGCCACCTGGCAAACAGAAAGAAATAATACACAAAGTATTTTTAGCCCACAAACACAGAAAAGCTCAGGTTTCCATGACAGAAAACCCCGTTAAAGCCAATTATTCCTCCAAGTTCTCAAGCAGAGCTGCTCAATCCTGAGAGTCTGACCTTGCTGGTTAAAGACAGGCGCCACGGCTCCCATGGGCGGGGGTCTGATCTGACCCACAGCCGGGTACAGAGGAGGTGGGAGGGGGAAACAAGACCCCAAGGAGTTCTACAAATAAACAAAAACATCAGAGAAAGCAGAGTCGGGGTGTAGCTGAAGCTGCTTCAGTAAGAAGTCCTTATGTACCAGTCTCTGTAGGGCAAAGAAGGCAGCTTTCTCCTTGGCGTCATTTTCCGACTGGCACTGTGGTCCATGAACCATCAACCCGTTGGACAGCTTCACCTGACACACTACCAGACCCTGAAGGGACCAAACGTGAACCATCAGGATGCAGCGTCTGAAGAGTGAAAGATGAGGCATAAAAGTGCGAAGGGCCTAACCTGTCTGTTCCGTATGAAGCTGAAGTCAGGAGGGGCCATCCCCAGCCCCACGCAGACACAAGCCAGCTCCGACACCTTACTGGTCAGCACCGAGTTCGCCGCTGGTGCTGGAGGGGGTACCGTACCTGCGTCACTGCGAGGAGCGTTCATTTTTGCAGCTGGTGAGGGGAATTGGGGGGGGGGGGGGGGGGGGGGGGTGAATGAGAAAAAAAAATAAACCCCAAAACAAAAAAGACAAACAGTTGCTTTAGAAAGGTACCGAGTTTCTTAGACGGGCGCCGTCTGTTCTGCTGCTGGCTCCCAGCTGGGGGGGAGAGGTTGCTTGACTCTTGAGTTGATGGAGTTCCTTTTCCAGAGCCGTCGATCTTTAGCATCTCCTTCAGCACCATGGTTCCCTTCTATAACACAAAAACATTCAGCCTCCAGCTTTCGTCATGTCAGGCAGTTCTGGTGCAAGGAAGCTTGATACTCACCAGGGCAAAGGACTGTGGGGACAACGGGCCATCGGACTGACTGCTGGGCTGCTGCTGAGGTGCAGCTGATGGTGAGGTCTGCTGGCTTTCCTTAGAGATCTTTAAACTGGCAATCAGGTCCTCAAATTCAGTTGTAGCCTAACAGCAAAAGAAAGAAAAACACCAAAATGAGGGAGGTCGGAATAGGATCCAACAGCTTCCTGTTCTGGTGACAAAAAGGCAAAGAATGATATGACTAATGTTTGTTATTTGTACCTTATTAGCAGAGCTCTGTGACAGGAGTGAGTTGATGTCTTCATGTTTCTTTAACAGCCTGATGCCTCCAGCTGGAGCCTGCAGAAGTAACCAATCAGCACGGCTGATTCTACACAAGCAGCTGAGATAAACCAACAGATTTTTCTTTAAATGATGAGTAAAAACTAGAACTGACCCTGGAAAGTGTCGTTAAATAAGCATAAACCAATCATTTGTGAGCACTTACAGCTTTGTTGGCCTGTTGAGAATTTTCTCTCTAGAATTAAAAAAGAAACTTTCAGCACATTTTAACGTCATGAGGAAGAATCTGACGCCCCACGATTTCTCCCTGATCTGTGACTAAATGAAACCTCGTTACTAATGGCATCAGATATTCACAAGTTGTGAAGTTTCTTTGACAGGAGACATACTACACTTACATCATTGTTCCAGTGGTCTGGAGGTTTGTCCGGAGCGCCTGTCTTCTGCAGAGACTGCCACAAGTTGCTGTAGTCCTCTCCAGTCTGAGTGCAAACAGAAAACATGCTAGTTTTACTCGCTGGTTCCATGATGGTCCACAGCAATGTGTGTGTGTGCATTTACCCTGGGCTGCTGTTTCTGGTAGAGACCCTTAGAGGGCGAGTTGCTGCTCTGAGCTGCAGACTTGGCTGCAACATGCTTGTTGTTGTACTAAAGGCGAGCATTAAAAACACTGGAGCAGTGAGAAGACAAGAGGACAAGATTCTCATGTATTCGATGCGTCTACACCTCCCGCGCCTTACCTGCGTGGGCACAAACGGCGAGCGAGGACAGTGGTTGAGGCCCGCTGGCTGCCGATGAGAGTTGAAAACGATGCCGGCAGCAGGCTGCGGTTTGACAACGGCGGTGAGTTTGTGAGACGTGTGATCCATACGAACTCCATGGGAAAGGTTAATCAGTGCGCAGGGAGGGAGGCGGTAACCACGAGGAGACACACATCTGACAAAAAACCCAAAACGGGTCACGTGTGTTATAAATAAAAGAGGAAGCAGCAGAACAAAAGAATAAATGCAAACGAAACTCAAGAGCATCCCTGCAATCTCGAAGGGTGTGAAAAAGGTGACAACTACCTAATTGGTTTACTGCACTCCTCTTTTCTAAACTAAAAGTGACTCACTGCTGGTCTGTGAGCCTAATGGCTGATGCCAGTTATGGATCAGTGCCAGAAGATTCAGACGTGCAAAAGCGAGTAAGGAGATAAATAGGCTACATCTCACTGTAATATTGAGTTTTTGGCGATTGAAAAAGTAGCTTGAGATGAGTTTAGAGCCGACTGTTTCTAATTAACCGTTAGCTCAAAGTTAGCCTCTAGCCTGCTCCACCCGATATTGGAGTAAAAAAAAAAAAAAAAAGATGACGTGGCTTTATAGGGTTACAAGAACTAACTTCTGGGTCACTCCTGTTAATTGGCTTCAATTCTTTGAACGACTCTGGAGCTTTTTGCCTGCTTGTGACAAATTACAAATGGAGACCTAGCAGGGTTAGCTTGGCGCAAACTCTGCAACCTCACAAATACACCGAGAGAAAAACTGACAATCCCCAGCCAGCTGAAGAAAACCTGTTCCAGTGTAACCTTCCTTCCAACATGATTGACACACTAGACTGTTTTATTCCACAGTACAATCCTTACATATTGCTCCTTTAAAGCAGCTGCTGATCCTGGAAACCAGTTTCTGGTTCAAAAGTAAGAATAGGAAAATAGTCACCTGATGTTGAGACCTCCAGCAAATTCCTCATCAAACAGCACTTCGTAGAGAACCTCTGCCTCAACGTCCGCTGAACACACACACACAATTAATGGTCACAATAAATTATATATTACACTTAAAATGAGTCGGACTCTGACTGATGTTCAGAGCTTTCACCTCCTTTGATGCCGATGATCGTCCCTCTGAGCCCCAGTGGGACAGTGAAACTCTCCCTGATGTTGATGACTCTGTCAAATAGGCGATATTCAGCCTCAGGGTCAGGAACAACACCCAGCTGCTGCTCCAATGGCTACACGCACACACAGGCAGGTAAAATAAGTATTAGAACTGGTAAAGAACTGTAGGAATGACAGAACAAAAATAGAAACTACAGACCCTGAAGAGGAGATGAGGCTTGACCGTCACGCGGACTTTCTTAGTGCTTTTCTTCACCTGGACAAGGGACAGATTGAAGGAGGATGAAATGGGAGTCCTCCCTGAGTGGGAGCATTCAAGCTGGAGTCAGAAGAATTTTAGACTGTCACCTTTGACCTTTCCACCGCTTCCTCGATTTTCTCTACGATGGCAGCATCCAACACTTGGAGGTCACATGACGCCCTGCTGATGGAGCTGACGGGGTGACCTTTCAGCCACGAGGTGATTTCAGCCACCTTCTCTGCCCTGTAGCGTGGTCAACAATGATTAGGGTTCATTTGGGATTTCTTTGTCTACAGCTGCAACTAGCAAAGACTTAAAATTTATTTTTTAATTTTAACTTCACAACTTTCAGCTTCATTTTTGCTCCGAGTGGTTTTAATTCAGATTCTCTGCAGCTGAATCTCACTAATTAAATAAGAAAGCATTGATTTCTGAAAAGCAGGAACATTAGTTCTTTTAGTTATCAGGCTCCTCTCCTGGGGAACCAGCTCCCAGCTTTAGTCAGTGAGGCAGACACCTTGTCTACTTTTAAGACTAGGCTTAAAACATTTTTATTTGATAGGGCCTATGGTTAAAATCTGATGTTAACCTAAATCTGGACAAGTGGGGGAGTAGAGGGAGGTGGAGTGTACAATCGGTAAAGACGGCTCTCCCTTGCCCTGCCTCCAACATGCCTCCATCTAAATAGGATAGATTATCCAGAGGTATCTCTGTAGTTATGCTGCTATAGGCTTAGACTGCTGGAGGACACACTGACCACTTTCCACACTCGAATACTTTCTTCTACAATTTGTTCTTTAATTGTATTATTTGCTGCTATTTCAGCTGTTAACTTTATTTTCTCTCTTAAGTGTTTTTCTCCCAAGGTTCTGCTGAGCTGTGGTGGCCTCATGGAGGGGGCCATCGTCTAGCACACTGCTGCTAACCACTTAAACATTCTCCCTCTCCTGATAATGGCTTTTTGCTTTCATTGACGTTGGATGTGCTACTGCTAGTTTATCCATTTAATTATAGATCCACTAGGATAAATACAATAGTTTATCTCTCACCCAATAGAATATTTACTTAGAGATCACAATATAACTATAGACACATTACTTGGTGTGGGTGTGTGTGTGTGTGTGTGTCTGCTCTGTCTTCTCGATCCCCAGTGAGTCGTGGAGGATGGCTGCTTATACTGAGTCAGGATCCTCTGGAGGTTTCTTCCTGTTAAAAGGGAGTTTTCCTCTCCACTGTCGCTATATGCTTGCTTAGTATGAGGATTGCTGACACTAGTCAGTGACTTGATGCAATTTGCTGGGTTCCTTATATAGGAAACATCATTTCTGATTGGCTTAATGAACTGACCTGAATTGGAATGTTTATTATGTGAAGTGCCTCGAGACGACTCTTGTCGTGATTTGGCGCTATATAAATAAACTTGAACTGAATTGAATAGCGCCTGCGTGTTTCTGAAGAGGGAACTCTCTGGGTCGTACCCGTTCTCGTCCTCTCCAGGCCAGATGTCATCCTCATAGAAAACATCATCATGACTGTTTCTGGACACGGCATCAAACACTTCCGAAAATCTATGAAAACACAAATGGCATCATCACTCTCCAACATATTCAAGAAACTCACAAAACTTTATCTACTACATAAAAGCTGAACTCTACACAAATGTTTCGTTGGTTTTACTTTTCCAGGTATTCAGCCAGCAGCTCCTGAACAGAAGCAGAGTACAGCCACTCCTTCTCGGTCCTCTTGGTGTATCCAGGAACCTCCTCGTTCTTCTTGTTGAACTTCAGGTTCAGTCCAACATTGGCTCGTTGTTCTCCACAGGGGCTTGATGAAAGAAAACAAAATACCGGATTAAAAACAAAAACAGGAAATGTGAATTCAATGTTAATAAGGAACAGAACCCAACACCGACTTCTTCTTGGAGCCTCTGCCGATGAAGATGCTGCCCGAGAAGCGAGAGACGAGATAGCTGCTGATACCAAGACGAGAAGCCAGGTAGTAGCCCGGAGAGTACTTCACAGAGTATTTCTGTAAATAAAAGTACACAAACAGAGATTATAGGGCGAACTGAAGAAGGAACCTAAATGACTTCAGCAGAAAGTGTCTAACGTGTTGGTTCTGGATCAAATGCTCCAGCTGTGGCTCATGAGGAACACTAAACACCACTCTGATCCGACCGTCTTTGATAACATCTTGAGAATCCTGCACCTGTTACAAAAATACAAAGAAAATCTCAGTATCAGTTTAAAAAGTGACAAATAAAACCAAATAGAACAGATCACTGGTGCAAATGTGCTTTTTAGATCACTACCCTGTTCTCCCAGTGACGCTTTAACTCTTTTAAATTCCATTTAGATTCTCAAACGTGAAGGCACTCTAATGACGAGAGCTGCCAAACTAAGATTTGTGACAAACTCTAAAAATATAGTCCACAGAGTACTTCACTACAGAACTTTTTCAGGTGTTTCCTCAAGAAAAAGTGTGTGAAAAGTAGTAGAAAAAACAAACTTTGTTTCTATTTTTATCTCAATCTGACAAAAAAATAATTAAATCGTCTAAACTACTCTTGTAGCCTAGAAATCCAGACAGACAGCAGCTGAAGTAAATGATTTTGCTCTGAGTGTTGGTCTAGCCACGCCCCACAGGAGTCTCGGCAGGTCTACCATCGGCCTGAGCAGAACTGTGTTAGGTAATCGCAGCACGCTGTCGGTTTGGTGCGTGGGATGGCGCGACAAAGCAGAACAAGATGGGGACGGCTCGTCTGAGTCAGCTTTGGCATCTGCTGTGGTCTACATCACAATACTCACACTTCCACACTTGCGCCCATTGCACAATCCCAGCCAGGGGTGTGCGTGCCTAGGGTGTCCCGATTCGCAAGTGCGGTCAAGTTGGCGGCATGGTGGTGCAGTGGTTAGCACTGTTGCCTCGCAGCACGAAGGTCGCAGGTTCAAAATTCGGCTGTGGCCTTTCTGCGTGGAGTTGTGTGTTCTCCCCATGCATGCTTGGGTTTCCTCCGGGTACTCCGGTTTCCCCACAGATCACAACATGCCCTATAGGTCATCAATTGTAAGTCGCTTTGGATAAAAGCGTCTGCTAAACAAATAAACATAAAGTTGATCACGCCCCTTTTGCAAACTTGATCTGCACTTCACCCAAATCTGCATTGATGTTTTAGACAAAGCAGCAATGAATGTAAATTTATTTCAAAGAATTGTTTGATTGCAAGTTGTTTTCAAGTATCACAGCGACCAGCATCCCAGCATGCATTGCTATTGTTGACACAATGCTCACTGTTCCAATTCCGTAATTATTTGCACATTTGCGTAACACGGACTTCCTCCAAGTGCACGTAAGGCGCTGTGGGTGTATTGGGACTGGGCCTTAGACTTGGACTTTTGTTTGAATCAAGAGCAGATAGAGGAAATTAAAGCAGATGTCTGGATTATTTCTTTTATCTGATGGCACCATCTGGTGGCTGAGAAGCGTATCACACAAGATCTTGTTTTATTTCCGTATTTACGGCCGAAAGCAACGTCTCGTTCATGAAAGTGCTCCTCTAGCCGACAAAACGGAACTAAAACACATCGTTTTACAATAATTATGCTGAAGTTATGTTGTGTTTTCATATATTTATATTTTAAAGGCTTACTTCTCCATGAGAAAGGTCGCTGACTCTGCATCAACCGAGATACGTCCTAACACACTCGAGCACGCTCTGTGATTAACGTCTGTACGTAAGTGGTAGTCTAACACCATTGGTTGGTGCTGACTGGTGCTCAGTTCATATTGCATGGAGCTTAGCAAAAATATAAATATTTTCTACAGTATATCACAGTGCATAAGACTTTTATAATCACTTATATGGATTTCTGAAAAACTGAACGTAATTCCTGAAAGGGGGAAAACTCTGGTGAGCAGCTCCAAGTCCTTCAGTTAGAAAAAGGATGAAGACGATGGTGTATGGCGGACTGCCCTGTTGACTAACACCTGCAACGGTGAGTTTGTCACATTGTTTATTGTCCAATAGCTAGGGTTCGGCATCTTTTGATTTTGAACGATTCCGATTCCAATTCCTTGTTTCGATTCCGGTTCCTATTGATTCCGATTCTTTCAAGACATGACATGCTTTACATGAGCCAGCTAACCACAGGTCCTACTTGATGAAACAATCTTAACTTCATGAATTTTAATTCTATGAACAACATCACCTTCATTTAGACAAAAACGTGTTTTGGAGAAAAAAAGAAAAAGACTTGCAGCACGACCAGTGTGTTTGTTTCTGACCACAACCAAAGTCTGGAAGAAGCCTCTGGGATGAGAGGCTAAATGTCTCCAACATATCCAGAAACGTCCAGCTGTTTTCAGCTAAACCTCTCAGGACGATCATGTCCAGGATGACTGAGAACTACACCTCCATGCTGCAGCAGCATTCAGTCAGAACAGGAAGTGAAACTTAAATGTAGCTGCTGTCAGTAACAATCTAACAGATTTAAACATTAAAACTCTCAACAGAAATAGTTCAGAAAGGAAATTAAAATGTTCACAGCTCTGTGTGTGTTTATTATTATTATCATTATTATTATTATTTATTGTGGCAGAAGCTGGTGTGGTCCACCACAGAGAAAGCTGCTCTAGCACGATGACTTTAATTATTCTACAGGTTATTGTTCAGCCTTCTCATGCTCTCTCTCACACACACGCACACACACAAGCACACGCACACGCACACGCACGCACACACACACACACACACACACACACACACACACACACACACACACACACACACACACAAAGTGTTGGTGAGCGGCTGCGTCTGACTGCTGACGCTCCGTGTGTGTTTTTATTTCTGCAGTGAGAAACTCACCTCACACCGTCCAGAGTTTGTTCTTTAAAGCTTCTAGTAAATCCACCGTGTTGACGTATTTTAACAAGTTTCCTCTACGCTGCAGGAGTTAAAGTTTACATGACGGAGTAAAAGTTCGGCAGACGTGTTTGTTTATATTTGTCCGCTACGCGCCTAATGGGGGGAGGGGGAACTCGTGCTGCACACAGACAGCTGGTGTGATCAGCTCTGAAAGGCGCTGATCACAATTTGCAGATCAGGTTCATTTTTCACGGAGATCGGCCGCAGATTCCTCTTCCGGTCGGCATTCTAGGAATTGAAACGAGGAATCGAAATAAAAAACTTTGAACGATTCCAGGAAAAACTAACGGTTGGAACCGGTTCCAATCGATGCTCAACCCTACCAATAGCATACAGACACAACTTGAACGACAACCATAGATCCCGCCCCACAACTGAGCTCTCTCTATGGGTCGTGGCCAGACAACATATTCACACATGACGGCTAGCCAGGCCAACTCTCTTGCACAGATAAAGATAAAATTAATTCTATTTATTCTCCCAACAGTATCTGCATTTTTAACAAATGCATCACCAGGTAGATGGCTCTAGAGGGAAGGAAGTCAAACACGCAGACCAAGCTTTTTGATCACATGTTCTCATAAATCTCATTAATAATGATTATCATATTTAAGGTAACTGCTAACAATAATAATTTAAGGCAAGTCTGCTGGTCAGTCTTAAATCCACTTCTTGGGAATTTATCAAGAAATCACAACAAAGAAGGTAGATCACACACCTCCCCCATGGAGCCGTAGTACGGAGTTCCCACCATGAAGACTGGAGTGGTTGGAGGAAAGAACTCGGCTAAGCTCCTGAAGCAGGTCAGAGACGAGTAAAAGGCCTTGATGTCCTGAGAGGAGACACCAATAATAAAAGTGAGATGGGTGATGGATGCCGCGGTGCTTTATTGTCTTTATGAGGGACTGGAGCAGATACCTTCACCACAGTCTGGTAAGCAAAAGGCAGAACTTGTTTGGCCCACTGTTTCTCCAGCTCCACCACTCCATTGGCTTTAGGGACATATTTTCTCCCCGTCATCATCTGGCCGTATAAAAGCACTTCTGTGTTGTTCACTACGATGCCTTTTCTCTTCACAAAACTGGGAGAGGGGGAAAAAATCGCAACACTTACCTTCTTAGATACACAAACAGCTCTGTGTTCTTCTAAATAGTCACATGACCCTGTGCTGTGTTTGTACCTGAACTGATCCGCTCTGATCAGTACCTACCTAGTCGTTACTCTAATTATTGCCACTATATATTATTATTTTATCATGTTTATATTCCTACTTCCCATATTTACTTATTTCTTACTTCTATCTTATTTTTTGCACCAAGTACCACAGCAATTCTCTAATGTTGTGATTTCTCACACACATGGCAATAAAACCCTTCTGATGCTAAATAATATAAAGTTCTGTTTTGTGCATCTTACTGTTCGGTGATTCCCTGAACATCCTTCACCCATTCCTTCTGCTCCTTGTCAGACAAATGGGAGACTTTAGAGGGAGGAGGACTGCATGAGCGGTCGTACACCTGTTGGACTCCAGAAGGTTCCTCCAGAGCAAATCTGAAACAAGGTTGATGCTTTAAAATCCCCCAGTGAGCATCTACAATGACAGCTGTTCAGCACGTAGAGTGTTCAAATTAAAATAAAGCTTCCCCTCCGACGCCGATGATGTGCAGGTACCATCTTTTACCTGGTTTCTCCATCTGACACTGCAATGATGCGAGCTTCCTCTAGATGAGGCCAGTTGACAAAAACAGGCTTCCCCAGGACTTGTGCAGCAACATCTTCACATACCTGGAGGGTAAAGACGTGGAGGACACATCCAGAGAAGTGAAGGCCGAGTCCAAAACTCAGAAGTCATGAGAAAAGTGGAGTTACGGTTTCCTTTTTGAGATCGTGTGACTGAATTTTCCTCTGTAAATTATCCCATTTCTTTACCTTAAACGTAGCGAAAAAACAAACGAAACCGTTTCTGTGTTTTAAAAAAGAACGATAGCATGGAATTCTTGACCTTATTTAAAAGCCAGATGATGTTGTCGAATATCATCATTCTGCCTAGTTAAGCATCAGTCAAACAAATGTGATGCACATTTCTACATCTGAGGATCTTCTGAACTCACATGACACCCTGTCTGAAACTTTTTTAACACTACAAACCAGAACAGAGTTTTATGACCGTTTGTAGCAGCTGGCTGTTAATTCGACAGGTTTAAATAGGGCTGGACATTATCTCAACTTGGCAGATATATTTTCAAACAAGACACATGATGACTCAGTATTGTTAATATCGATATAAAGTAGGGCTGCACAATATATCGAAAAATTGTCGTCATCGGGATAACAGGACGTGCGATAGGCCCATCGCAAAGCACGTCAAAAACGGCGATAAATGTTTGGTTCAAACATTTCCATCCGTGTCATACATCAGCTTTTTGTAAACCAGCTCTGTTTTTTACGCGGAAGTATTATTTGATCAATCAAATGTAGCCCCTCTGATATGCGGCCAATCAGATGGGTCCGTTCACATAATACGCCCGCCCCCTACGTAGACCCTTACCCCAAAATCCCACTATCTCCGCTCCGCCCCCGCTTTCCGCTGCCGCTCGCTTCCCTTGTTCGTCATGCTGGCTCAGATTAACGAACGCACTTTGTGCTGAGGTTTCTGGAATCAGCGCTGCTTTCAAACGTGAACGTGAGTCCGCTCGGTGTCGTTAAGCAGCTGATAATAACCGGGCTGACTCCGACACGTGCCGGTGAACCAACCCACCCACCTCCATGTCGCTAGTGTTCCACCGGGTGGTGACGTTAGCCCCATGCTCCGGTCCGGTTAGCTTCCAGCTAAAAGGCTACAGCACTCTCCTCCCAGTCCCACCCTGCTAAAGAGGGCCTGGAAAAGTTCCCCCACACATCAAAGTGATTTTTCATTTATAACCTTGTTAATCAGGATAGTTGATTTGCTGCTGCACATAAACTGTCAGTCAGAAGCTCTGCTAGCTGGTAATCTTAAGAGGAGCTAGTTCAATTTGTTAGCTTGTTATCAGAATCATAGTTGCAGTTTCATCATCTGAGCTGCTTTTTAAGATCTAGGTAAACTTGTTCAATTTGGGGATAAAAACAAACGTTTTCACATATTTTCCATGTAGTTTTTTTTGCCAGTTCCTCTTGTTTTTCTCTTTCCCTCAAAAAATCTTAATATTCTCCTAGTTTGGCCCAGCACAGATCACTTCCCAATTACAGCAACAGCCTTATATCATAACCACATAAGTGGAGAAAATGTTCAGTAGCAATGAGAGAACTTGCTGTTGCATGTAAGTGATGTTAACTATTATTTAACATTTAAACTTATTTTATGATGTTTTTATTTATTCCAAAAACCCTGGTAAGGGATGTTTTTCTGTATTTGGAGCATCAGAAAAAGTTTTATGGTGGTGGTGATGTTTTAAAGTCACTGAGAAGCTGCATGCATGCAGTTTGTTGTTTTGCTGCTAATACAGTAGCAGGTGCAGCTGCATATTTTTGCAATAAAAATGTTATGTTGTAATGGAATTCATGCATTAGTTTTTGTTTGCTTTGAACCCAGAGCAGACGTCACACGCCAGACGACATCAACACTGCATACTTTAGTATTTGTTCATTTATCGTGAGTAATATCGATATCGCAATATTAAGCACTGTTATCGAATATCGCAGGTTTTCCTAATATCGTGCAGCCCTAATATAAATATACAACCAGTGAGTTTCTAGTCAGCAGGCATCGCTCCTGCTAGCTTGCTGCTCCTCCGTCTGACAATAAGCGATCAGGGTTTCCCCCAGAAAATGAGTTAAGCCTGGCAGATCCGGGCAGGGGGGGGGGTTTGCACACGTTCCGCTGCTGTTTCTCACCAGTACCAGCTGATGGAGGGCTCTAGTTTTGTTGCGCCATTCCTGTCAGCAGACACAGCTGTGTCGAGGAGGGGGGCGGGGCATGACGCTTAGCCTGGCCAAGCAGCTTACAAAGCGATGGGGGGGAAACCCTGAACGATCATTCTTACACGTCAAGACGATCTGGTGCAGACAAAACTACCAGAAAATAAAAATATCCGGGTTTAATTTTCTGCCCTGAACTTCAAACTCAGCTTTTTGGTTACAGTTTTTGGGGACGTTTGTGTTTTAGTGAGCTTATTCGTCATGACTGACTGTTTTGTTTTTCCTGTTTGTTTGGTGAGACGGGCCAAATCCCCTGCATCATCAGCTAACAGGTACATGGTGCCGAATTATGAGTAAATAATGTGAGATTCCAACTATGTTTGCCTTCCTCTGTGCTGTGTGAACATGTTAGCATAATCTGCTGCATTGTGGATTTATTTACATCTTTTAAGAGATGCTTTGCAACTTTTTCATATTTTTAAATCATTTTCTTGAGCCAGAATGTGCTAAAATTGATCCGACATACCTGACGCCGCAGTCTGGTTCCAGCACGTTTCCTGCATGTTAGCTGATTTGTTAAATTTAGCAATGAATCACTCATGCAGACACTAATGAAAGCAGGGGAGACATTCCAGCTGTTGAAGAGACGACGAGGAGAAAGGTTTTGGTTCTACAAACTGACACTAGGGGGTGCTAAAAGCAAGCCAAAACTGCCAAGTTCCCATTTAAATCACCATGTTGAAAAATTATTTTTTTCTGGGTAAGAAAAAATAAAAAATGACTATATTGTGTTACATGATACTATAGTATTAAGAGTGATATGGGCCAGACTCCTAGGTTCTACATGGTTTACATAGATGATAAATATATTGTGTGTTTGAGACATGTAACAGATATTTTGTAAAATCTGTACAGGAAGTCAGATATTGCGATAAATATCACGCATCAGAATTCAGCTAATAAAGATCAAAATGTAAGTTTTGGTCCCAGCCCTAGATTTATGAAGAAAACCAAAACTCACCGTTTCCCCGTCCTGACTGGGGAGAAGCTCCAGCATCATGTTCTCCCCTCTGCTGCTCTGCTGGAAGACTACAACGCCACTCTTCTTCTTATAGAACTAGTGAAAAGACGAGGAGCTTTTCAATGCAAGTCTGCATTAAAACATCATAATTAAATCTTATTTAACACGCATTACTGATTGAAGACATAAAAAAATGGTACTTGTGCTACATTTTGTCTATAAACTTGCAAAATGAAAACATCAGCAGTCACCCAGCCCACCTTGTGTTTGATATGGTGCAAAGTAGGGAAACCACAGAAGTAGAGCGCCGAGCGGTCAGCGCGCTTGTAGATGTGACCAGGAGGAACTTTCCACGTGTCCATCGGGATGCTGACTTTCCTGAAACAACCAATGAAAACCGGCTGAGCTTGTGACGTGCACTCTGTCTTTCAGAGATAATTATCCTGTATCAAACACAGATCTGTATTAATGTGTTTGTGTTTACTTGACATGGCAGTTTATGATGCTGGGGAACAGGTGAGGCAGGGAGGAGTTGTACGTGAAGTCTAAATCTCCATCATACGAGTACAAGTCACACTCTGAATGCCGATTCCTGGCTTTCTCTTCATTTGTCAGCTTGTGGTTGAAGGGCTCCATAGCTGCTAGCAGGCACCTCTGTTTAAAGCACGCAGACACGGGTCAATGAGTTCGTCTGAGGTAACATTAGTCTGCCACCAGCGGCGCTTTTGTGTGTGTGTGTGTGTGTGTATACCTCGTCTATAAATGGAATGAGCACCACAGCTTCCCATTCCTGCTGCTTGCCGTTGAGGTCCGTTTTAAAGTCTAGAGGATAATACTCAATGATGGGGGAGTTTGTGCTCGTCATCAGATCCTGGGGCATCAAAACAACAAGTATCATCCATCTCATCGGCAGCATCAGGATTTTGTGTCTCAGTCCGACTCTTAAAATAACCGTCATGTATAACAACTTCCTGTATTTTGGTGAAACCTACGGTAGTTTTAATGTTTTATAATCGCATCACGGCCCTCAGACTGACACCTTGTGCCTGTAAAACATTTATATCCCCAACTCAAAAGTATTTAGAGTGTGGCAATAATCACCCTGTAGCACTCAGGCAGCAGAACCTTGCTAGCTGCAGGCAGGACTGCCAACAGCTGCTGGAAAGGCATAAAGGGCTTCCCGAGGTCAAAGGTCAGCTTCAACCCTGATATGTTTTTGATGTCGGACAGGAACGGAGCGTAATGGTATGGGTAGTACCTGGAGACACACATGATAATTAAAAAATGATTTTAAATCAAAACCACAAAAGAAAATCTTTTGTTATGTTAAATTAAGTGAATTCAGGTCAATAAATGCTTTAATAACCTAAACAACGTGGTCTGTCACGATCATCTGAAATGTGTCGTTTTACAAGTGAATTTTTAACAGTTTTTGTTTTCTTCAAAACATAAAAGCTCTCACCAGCTCCAGGACTGAACACCATGATAGTAGTAGTGAAGAATCCACTGGATACCTTCCACGTAACACCTGGCTTGTTCTGCGAGAAACTCGCTGCAAATGTGAAGAACGACAACGCTTAAGAAAGAGTCTTCTGCAAACAGGAATGATGATGTGGGTGACCGTAAAATGTTTTCTAGTTGGTGCTTGGAGTTCTCACAGCCTTTAGCGCCGCTATGCCTACGTGGCTTACAATAGCAGGAGTGATCAGAAACACCCACAAACATGTCAAAACAAACCGCTTCAAGACTAAAATGAAACGAATAAACTTTTTCCCACGTGTACAGAACAAAACACTCACATTACAAGACATGCCTCGTGTGTGAAACACAGAGTAAACAGGTGTTTGACCTTCAAAGTCTCAACTCCTGGCGGTTTTTCAGCAAATGTTTGAAGTTAATAACTATTGGAAGTGATTACTTGTTACGGTAGGGGAGGTAACAGAAGAATGTACGTTAAAAACATTTTATATTAAACTCTGACATTTTAGCAGCAGTCAATAATTAGCAGACTGTGTTGTTTCTCTCTAAGTGTGACTCCTGCTCGTTGGTTCTTTAACCAACTGTTGTGTCTGAAGTTTCTCGCTGAAGACTCTGAGCTCCACTAATGGAGAATATACATGAGAGGAGTTCAACACTAAAGATGCATGAAGTAAAGGGTGACATCCTGTGGTCAAACGTGGGTACTGCAGTCCATGTATGAAAACACACAAGTGCTGATCCCTAACTGCACCGCTGAATAATGAGCAAAGACGAGCACATAGTAAATTGAGCAGATAAATACATTTCACTGTAGAGCTGAATCAAATTCACGGTTAGCACTGTTAGCTTAACATTCGCCTCTAGCCTTCTATACTGGATACTAGAGTAAATGAAATATGAAAAGTATGGCTGTCTCCTGCTGTTTAGCCAATTGCGTGAGCTGGTTTACGGAGAAATGATTTTTACTTAGTAGTCGCTCCGAGTTTAACATGCAGACTCTACCGCTATTCCCTGCATTAGCCACTGATGGAAAATAGACAAGGAAACACTCAGATTAGAGATCTATAGGTGCTGGCCAGTAAATTAGAATATCATCAAAAGGTTGAAAATATTTCAGTAATTCCATTCAAAACGTGAAACTTGTACATTATATTCATGCAATGCACACAGACCAATGTATTTCCAATGTTCATTACATTTAAATTTGATATTCATAAGTGACAACTAATGAAAACTCCAAATTTGGTATCTCAAAAAATTAGAATATTCTGAAAAGGCTGAATATAGAAGACACCTGCTGCCACTCTAATCAGCTGATTTACTCAAAACACCTGCAAAGGCCTTTAAAAGGTCCCTCAGTCTTGTTTTGAAGGCACCACAATCATGGGGAAGACTTCTGACTTAACAGCTGTCCAAAAGACAATCATTGACACCTTGCACAAGGAGGGCAAGACACAAAAGGTGATTGCTAAAGAAGCTGGCTGTTCGCAGAGCTCTGTGTCCAAGCACATTAACAGACAGGCGAAGGGACGGAAAAAATGTGGTAGAAAAAAGTGTACAAGCTCTAGGGATAACCGCACCCTGCAGAGAATTGTGACGACAAACCCATTCAAAAATGTGGGGGAGAGCCACAAAGAGTGGACTGCAGCTGGAGTCAGCGCTTCAAGAACCACCACGAGGAGACTCATGAAAGACATGGGATTCAGGTGTCGCATTCCGTGTGTCAAGCCACTCTTGAACAAGAAACAGCGCAAGAAGCGTCTCGCCTGGGCCAAGGACAAAAAGGACTGGACTGATGCTGAGTGGTCCAAAGTTATGTTTTCTGATGAAAGCAAGTTCTGCATTTCCTTTGGAAATCAAGGACCCAGAGTCTGGAGGAAGAGCGGAGAAGCACAGAATCCACGTTGCATGAGGTCCAGTGTAAAGTTTCCACCGTCAGTGATGGTGTGGGGTGCCATGTCATCTGCCGGTGTTGGCCCACTCTGTTTCCTGAGGTCCAGGGTCAATGCAGCCGTCTACCAGGAAGTTTTAGAGCACTTCATGCTTCCTGCTGCTGACCAACTTTATGGGGATGCAGACTTCACCTTTCAACAGGACTTGGCACCTGCACACAGTGCCAAAACCACCAGCACCTGGTTCAAGGACCATGGTATCCCTGTCCTTGATTGGCCAGCAAACTCGCCTGACCTTAACCCCATAGAAAATCTATGGGGTATTGTGAAGCGGAGGATGCAATACGCTAGACCCAACAATGCAGAGGAGCTGAAGACGACTATCAGAGCAACCTGGGCTCTCATAACACCTGAGCAGTGCCACAGACTGATCGAGTCCATGCCACGCCGCATTACTGCAGTTATTGAGGCAAAAGGAGCCCCGACTAAGTATTGAGTGCTATACATGCACATTCTTTTCATGTTCATTCTTTTCAGTTGGCCAACATTAGAGAAACAAACATTTTTTCATTGGCCTTTAGAATATTCTAATTTTCTGAGATACCAGATTTGATGTTTTCATTGGTTGTCACCTATAAATATCAAAATTAAACGTAATGAACATTGGAAATACATTGGTCTGTGTGCATTGCATGAATATAATGTACAAGTTTCACGTTTTGAATGGAATTACTGAAATATTTTCAACCTTTTGATGATATTCTAATTTACTGGCCAGCACCTGTACATCACTGGTTTGGCTTATGACGAGGCAGGCTGTTGTTGGTTTAGCATCCAGGAGAAAGCAGAGCATGTTTTGGCTAACATAAGCTAACTGTTAACATTAGCAACTCCACCACACAGCAGAACTCCTCCAGGTTTGTGTCAGTGGTCAAGTCACTTTGCTGTTATCCAATCAGAGGAGAAATATCGGGAATTAAGACTCCTAATCCTGCCATCTGCTGCTCACCTTTCCTTTGGCTAATTTCTAGTTCCTACAACAGGAGCGCCAGAGCTTTTTACCCCACAGATATCGTTTCACAAGGCACTCATTTTGACTAGAGACCACTGCAGAAGTGTTGAAAAAGCAAGTGAACTTGGTCTTTCAATAAAATAGTGGTATGGGATGTGAAGCCTAAAGGCAAAGTACCACAACACCTCTTTCAATGACTAAAAACACATTGTTGTATGGTTTTAACTGTTATGGTGTGTGCTCTGCTTTCACTGGACAATACCATATCACTATTAAATAAGTATATATGCTCAATAATGTTTGGGGGTGGGGTAACTTTATACAAGGGGAAATGTCCCGTCGGTCTTCTCTGGGATCTCTGCCTATGGGGAAGATTGTAAACAAAGACTACGCCCCTCTTTGGCTTTTTTTTATAGTAGAAAAACTGCCCCCCCCCCGCGGGTGGCTGAGAAGGAAACGTGTTCATATAACCTTCCTTCCAACATGATGGAGACATTAAAGAGCAAGTCACCCCCTACCAGATTCTTACTCAACTCCCACTTCCTGTTTGAAAAATGCAACAAATGCTGTTGCCTAGCAGACCAAGAGGGCGGAGCCGCTAACAAATACACACACTCACGGCATTGTGACATCATAATGTACCATCTAACATCATAGTGTACCTCTTAGCTAATAGCGATGGCAGATTTAAATTCAAATGCTGTGCAGAGTTTTTACCCGACAACGGCACAACACTGACAGTTTTAGACAGGAAATTTAAATTTGAACTAAGAAGAACTAAAATGCCGAATTATTGACTACATTTGCCTACAGCATGATCAGACACTCATTTATATAGTTTATCAGAAAAAAATTGTTGATTTGGAGTGACTTGCTCTTTAAACTGTTTTGTGATTATTTCACAATAGAATTCTTACATATTGCTCCTTTAAAAGCAATCTTCAATTCAGCCTGCCTCAGTTGTATGTCTCTGACACACTGAGTCAGTTTGTTTCTTCACACTTACTCAGACACCACATCCACACCCATCTTGGTCATGTAGTAGGTGCGTTTGTACTGTCTGAACTCTGTCTCAAACAAGTCGTCTTCCTCTTCCTCGTCATCCCCCAACGCTTCTTTTCCTTCTCCGGCCTTCTTTCCAGATGATACTAAAGCGGCGAGACGAAGGTCAGCATCCTTCACACAAAGAAAATCGGAGTTAATCATAACAGAAAACATATAAAAACGCCCCCTTTACCTTTAATCACGAGCTTCCCTACCTCGCTCTTTTTGCTGCCTTTGGCGGCAGCTTCCTCTTCAGCCACTAGACCGGCGCACTCGTTCAAATATTTGTTGCCCACTTTACTCTCAAACCACTTCAAGTCCACAAATACTTCACTGAAATGTTCTCGGTCAAACTGGAAGGATGCAGACAGGACAAAAGGAGGAATGTTACCATTAGTTATAAGTGTTTTCAATAATAGAAACGGTAAAACAACAAGTTCAACAGAAATAACTATATATTCGATTTGTGCAGCTTCTATAATAAAGTAACAGCTGCATAATTCTGACTCCTAAAATCTCACCTCAGTAGCCAAATGTGGAAGGAATTTGATTGGCAGATTAAAACTAGGTACTTTTTTACCCCCTAGTTGTGTCGGGGTTTGCAAAAGATGGCCTGTCCCCACTTTGCTGGAGGAACTGTGGGGAGGTGGGGGACCACTCTCATATATTCTGGAACTGTCCAGTTATTCTCAAATATTGGAAAGACATAAAGGAAGAGTTGGAAAAAATTCTGGGAAGGGAGCTACCTTCACATCCTTTGTTCTATCAGTTGGGGGCTACGTCAAACGAAATATTAAACTTAGACCAAAGATATATTACCCATATCCTATTATTCGCTGCAAAGAAAATTATAACAGTAAAATGGAAGGAGGTGAACTCCCCAACTATAAAGGAATGGAAAGAGAGAATTAAACAAATATATGTAATGGAACAGATGACGTCTATACTGCAAATGAAGGTGGATCGGTTCCGGGATAGATGGGAGTGTGTCGAGCAATACTTAGTAATGTGAGGTATTAGGTTGTTGTTTTGCCTGTTGTCTACTCTGATGTCAATGTGGATTTTGCTATTATGAGAATGGGGGTTGTAAACGTGAAGGGAAGAAAGGAGAAGAGAGAGGGAGGGGAAGGGGCAAAAAAAAAAACAACAACTTAATTTTAGCGATGAAACTAAATGATTGCATTTCTATTCTTTATAGAATGTCTTCTCTTTTATTTATTTATTTAAAACTAATTAATTTATTTATTTGTTTCTTTTTGCTTTTGTGACTGTTGTGCTCAACGTCAGGGTTTGTTAAACCAAGTTGTACAATGTCAAACTCAAAATAAAAAGTAACAAAAAAAAAAAATAAATAAAATCTCACCTCAGAAAGTTTCTCCAGGTATTTCTCAAAGTTTCTGAGGTTTAAGTGGCCGTTCTCATTCAGATAACCTGAATTAAATACAGGATTCAGTTATGATCATTTAACATAATGATCTGTGTTATATAAGCAGGATACATTACAGTTTTATACGATTAAAAATAACTTGATCAGGTAGATTAGCACAGACAGAAGTGGAAACCAAATACTCAACTGTGAAGTAACATGTCAACACCACAAGAAACTGTGTAACATGCATTCATACGTGTATGATGTAATAGTGTGTGTGTGTGTGTGTGTGTGTGTGTGTGTGTGTGTGTGTCTCACCCCCCAGGCTGGGCAGCACACTGATGTAAGTCTTGTACAGCAACGGTAAAGCGTCATGATTAATGTGAAAATGAGGGAGATGAGGGATGAAATCATTTCCTACAAGGAAGCCCATTAGAATCCAGTCGTCTATTATGCGCTCCAGGTCATAATCAGAGCCCATCTGATACTGAAAAACAGTCACAGACATAATAGGAATACAGATTACTTGTGCAATGACTCATCCCTGCGTTTCATCGCCTCACACCACCGCTACGTTTGCGTCCATCCAGAGCTTAATCACAGCTGCGTCCAAACATTAAGCGTTTTCTGCTTTTCATTTGCCTAAAACACGAGCCGTCCTTCTTTTCACTGCTGTCCCGATCTGTGCCGACACCGCTGGAGCCTTGAAGGTATAACGTACAGCAGGTATGTGCGTGGCAAGATGCCCTGGAAATTCTAGGAGAAGTGCGAATATGTCTCCATAATTCATCTGAGGTCAGCATAATCCACGTAGATCATTCTGACTGAAGTTACTCAGGCTAATAAATGCTGTAAACATGTTTGTGTCTCACCTTTAGCTCTGAGAACTCATAGTCTATGTACTCTCTCATCAGAGACAAGTGAAGCAGATGAAAAGTGGTCTCCTCTGGAGCCGTTATCCTGTAAGGGAAGAAAATGTACGGTTGAAAAGACAGATGGATCAGAGTTTGACAGAAAAAATTGTGTGAGGAGGAGAGCACCTCTTCTGGGATTTCTTTCCTCCAAAGCGGACTTCTTCTCTAAGCAGGGAGAAATTAGGCTCATGGCTGGTTAAACCTAACATCATCTACAACACAGGGTTAAAAGGCACGGTGAGCATCCAGATAGAGAAGGACAATAAAATGAATCCTCATTAGTACAACAGACTGAATACGAATCATACCAGGTCGGCATCCAGGCCATACAGGCAGTGTCGGGTGTTGGGGTCATGATTGGGCTTGGCGTTCTCAGAACGAATAAACTCCATGATCTTGTGTTCTCCCTCACCGGGTGTCTATAGAAATAAAAAAGCATAAGAAACTTAACGCAAGTCCTGTAGGTCACCACAAATGTTTCTGTTTGCCAAACGGTGTTAAAATGTCTGCGGCGTTGATGGTGCCCACCTCGTGACCAGACAGGTAGACGTTGACATTCTGCCACAGCTTGTCAGTGGAGATCTTGTTGTGAACAAAGTACTTAAGCTGTTCCTGCAGTCTTGCCATGAAATCAGTGCCTGGGGGGAGAAAACGGGGCTAAAAGAGCTTCCTCCCAACTTTTAAAATCTCTTTATGGAACAAATCTGTTGTGAAAGATTCTGTAAAACTGAACCAAACAAGTTTGGTGTGTGAAGCTTAGCGTTAGCAGCATGTTAGCGTATGAGTATGTGTGTGTGTGGCTCAAAGTCAGAAAGTAAACCAGTTTGTGAATAGGTAAAAGTCTATAAAAGAAAATTAAAACATACGCAAACATTTTAAAAGGAATCCTTTTTAAGTGAGGTTTGCATTCTGTGTAACAATCCTACCGGGAGTGATACAGTTGGAGTCAAAGCGAGCTTCTGTCGGAAGCACCTCTCCCTTCTCCAAAGCTTTTTTAATCTTCTCCTCTGCCTCTTTGGCGGACCTACACACACACACACACACACACACACACACACACACACACACACGCAAAGTGTAAGAAGATACGAGAAGGTGAGTTTCTGCTTCAGATGCAGGTTCTTCAGAGCCCAAAAAGTTTCATCGAACACGTTCAAATTAAAACTTTATAGAGCTAAATCATTTTAAATTAGTAGCCTCACAAAAAGGACACGTGAATATGAGACATCATTATATAATGTTTGTGATCCGAGTTGAGATATTACTTAGATCAGATCAAAATGCAGACAGGTTAATGAAAATTAAAGAATCACAAAATCTTCAAAGACCATATGACTGTTTTTCACAAAACTCCCCTCTTCTTCCTCACTAATCCCTCCAGCGTCTTCCTTTAGGTCTCCTCCCAGTTGGATGAGCCCGGAAAACCTCACCAGGGAGGCGTCCAGGAGGCATCCTAAACAGAAGCCTGAGCCCAACTGGCTCCTCTTGATGTGGAGGAGCAGCTGATCTACTCTGAGCCCCTCCCAGATGACTGAGCTTCTCACTCCCTCTCTAGGGGAGAGCCCAGCCACACTGCAGAGAAAACTAATTTTGGCCGCTTGTATCCGTGATCTTATTCTTTCAGTCACTACCCAAAGCTCACGACCATAGGTGAGGGTAGGAACGTAGATCGACCGGTAAATCAGGAGCTTCGCCTTCCAGCTCAGCTCTCTCTTCACCATGGCAGACCGGTACAACATCCGCATCACTGCAGATACAGCACCAATCCGCCTGTTGATCTTGTGCTCTCCTTAATTATCATTTATTAAAAATAAAATAAAATGTCAAAAAATACTCAAACCCAATCAGAAAAATAAAAATGAAACTAAACGTTCAGCTATTCTCGTCTGTCTGAATTTACCTGAATCTTCGGCCTCTCTGCTGGTTCATCTTGGCCCTTGGCGCCACACCATCAACAGCCATGAAGAAGACCTTGCGTGGCTTGATGATCCTAAAGAGCACTTCCAAGTAATGAAAAATGTCAGCAAAAATCTTTTCATCTGAGATGCGGAAATGGACATCCTCATCATTTGGGTGAGAGCACTGGTGGATGATGCCATTCATGTCCAGATAGAGATTGTCAAATTCCGGAATCTGAGGAATAAAACAAGGAAAATTAGATTAAAGAGCAAGTCACCCCCAAATCCACTATTTTTTTCTGATAAAACTATATAAATGCATGTCTAATCGTGCTGCAGACACGTGTAGTCAATAGTTTAGCACTTTAGTGCGTTTTAGTTAAAATTTCTGCCTGAAACTGTCAGTGTTGTGCCGTTGTCAGGTAAAAACTCTTCACTGGATTTGAATTTAAATCTGCCACCGATATTGGCTAAGAGGTATGCTATGATGTAAACTGGTACATTATGATGTCACCATGTCGTGAGTGTGTGTATTTGTTAGTGGCTCCACCCTCTTGGTCTGCTAGGCAACAGCACCAATGTTTGACATTTTTCAAACATGAAGTGGGAGTGAAGTACGCTTCTTGTAAGGGGTGACTTGCTCTTTAATGGACAACTGAGTTTTTCCCCCTTAAAGATCCTTTGGCACAAATTTAACCAGTTTATTATATTTCCTAACTTCTACCAATGAGTGCCATCTCTAAACACTGAAAATCCTCGTTTGTGATTTTTTTAATATTGTCGTTTTATTGAAAGTGTTGGCCAAAGTCTAACATGTTATCAAGCAACTACATAAAGTTTCTGTTATCTTAAGACCGCAGAGCTCTTATGACACGAGTGCCAAGACTCGAATGATGAAACTTTCGCTCATGAACTGAAACTTAACAGGGTCAATAATGTCCTCTCTATTATAACAAGTAACCTGTTAAAATTTATATCACACATGACCGAAAACAACTGAATTAGAATTTTAACTTGTGATTATAATGGCTGGCTTGCAACAATGATTTAAAAAATGCCTAAATGAATCAGTAGCTTGGTATTTTAAATGCTCGTGCTATAAAGGCCCTTGACAACAAAGAACACACCTACTCAGGAAAATCTATGTTCACCTGACTTTTAAAAACAAATAAGTACGACAAAAAGACCACTTCAGCAGGCTAGTTATAAAAAAAATCACAAATGGCCGTGTGTGTGCATTTTATTAAAAAAATACATAAATTCCAATGCGTTTGGGCAAATAATAAGTATTAATTTTCTGACAAAACGCCGGGTGAGCTACGTGGAATAAAAGTTTTCTGTCGGCCGGCTGATGCTCGTTGTTAGCTAAGAGCTAGTTGTGCTAACGCTACGTTCAAATAAACTAGATTTGGTTTCCTACCTTATGTTCCTTCACAACTTCACTAAGACAAGGATATCGCTCCGAAATCCATCGGTAAAATTTGGGTACTCCCATATTTCCACCGTTAAACCTTCAGCTTCTGAATCTGAGCAACTGAAAACGGTACGTCCGGCTATCAAGCTAAACCGGGGTTAGAGGGGAAATCAATAAAACTTGCTGTGGAGTCCTGTTTGTTTCAGACGGTCGCTAACGAGCTAGCTGTCCGATGTCCATCAGCTAAAAGATTCCGCCACATTCCGGAAATCATTCGTTCCGCGTTTTATTTTTATTTTTTTAATCATCTCCTCATCTTCATTTTTGTCACGTTTTAAAAATCACAGTATTATTTGTTTCTCATTTAATGTTTTTGACCTAGTAAACAAGATAATTGTATGGGAGCCCATTCATGCCACTCCTGTTTAAAAAATATGTTATGACTTATCATAGCAGAAGCTTGAGGCGGCTTATTCTTGCCTCGCCCCCGAAATGGCTTGAAACAGGACTGGGTGTGGAATAACTGAGTTTTGCAGGTGACCTGAATAGGAACAAATATATTAAACATTACATGTAGTTGGATAACCTTCCTCTTCAAACACTTTGTTTGGTTTTCTTGTTTGGTTTTTTGACTATTTTTCTATCTCTCCCTGCATCTCCTCTCAATCCTACAAAAACTGCTGCCTGGCTTCCTATATTTTCACCTCATTAGTTACTTTTGAACTAAGCATCTCAAATGAATCTACGGACTGCAAAATAAAATAAATAAATAAATAAATAAATAAATAAATAAATAAATAAATAAAGACAGAAAGCACCAAAGGATATGAGCTGACATAAATGATCATGTTATTTGTTTTCGGGGTGGTGACACTTTGAAAATGTTACTGTGGCTGTGCACAGGGTGCACCTGCCTGGAGCAATGATCAGCACTGTGCGTCCACTCAAAAGAATCCCAAGAGAATTCACATAAATAATATCATATAAGTAGAACCAGAGTCGTTTTATCAGGCTACCCCTGGGTGTGTAAGTTGAAGGCTTCAGGTGTTGTGCCATAAATCGACTCGCTGCCAAAAAATGATTAGCCACCGCGGGATCGCGCACGGTTAGGTAATTGGATTTCTAGACGAAATTCCCCAGGATTTCGCCCTAAAACTCAGCATATCTAGCAATATGGACATTCAGAAAGCAGAGATAACCTCATCCGGTACTTAAACAGATGTTTATCGCGGATATTAGTTTTTCCAGTTCGGAAGTTGTTTTAAGTGTTGCTATTTGTCTTAAACGTTCACAATGAGGATATATTAATCCTTTTTGCAATATATGTGATTGAAAGATGGTTTGTGCAAGAACTGGCTTTCTTTATGTTACAGCCTTGATACTAAAAAATAAATAATGTAAAATGGCGCCCTGTATTGAATGTAAACGTCGTATAAATGTAAATAAACAATTCTCCAGCGATTTGATTTTTTCCCCTTCCTTTCTTTAGTCCATTTGACATGGAGCCACAGTTAACTAGTTTGGGGCACATTTTTACTTGAAAAATAGTATTTATTTGGGGCGACGGTGGCACAGGAGTTAAGTGCTCGCCTCGCAATCGGAAGGTTGCAGGTTCGAGACCCGCTCAGTCTGTCGCTGTCGTTGTGTCCTTGGGCAAGACACTTAACCCACATTGCCTGCTGGTGGTGGTCGGAGGGACCGGTGGCGCCTGTGCTCGGCAGCCTCGCCTCTGTCAGTGCGCCCCAGGGCAGCTGTGGCTACATCGTAGCTCATCCCCACCAGTGTGTGAATGTGTGTGTGAATGGGTGAATGACTGATTGTGTTGTAAAGCACCTTGGGGGGTTCCAGGACTCTAGAAGGCGCTATATCAAATACAGGCCATTTACCATTTTAAACTGATCAAGCTTTGGCTTTAATGACACTGTGTAGGTTACTATCTATACATTACGTTGCTCTATTTAAAAGTAACAAGATAAAAGCACTTCAGCACATAAAATTAAGATTGTCACTTGCCAAATAGAGACTACACCCTCCTGTTTACCTATAAGAAACGCCTCAAAATATCTTTAAATTCTTTATTGATGATTTAATTGTAGACAACAAAAATGGCATTTTACTTGCCAAAAAGTGATTGAATCGCTCAGATTTTCATGGAGGCTAAAATTGACCAAATAAGGGTTTTATGTATTATCTGTTGATGTTACTGTACTCATACTGTCTACTGTGTCTTCAAAAACACCCCAAAAATGGCAAAGAAAAAAAAAAGATAATTTCCTTCGCCAAAAATTGATTACAGTGTCCTGGTCACGTGTAAAGGGTTAAATTTACCTAAATATTACTTTATTTATTATCTCTTGATGTTATTAGTCCCATCACAGGATGCTGGGTCTCTTCCACATTCATAAACACCCCAAAAATGGCACACAAAAAAAAAGATAATTTCCCTTGCCAAAAATTGATTACAGTGTCCTGGTCACCTGTAAGGGGTTAAATTTACCTAATATTACTTTCTGTATTATCTCTTGATGTTATTAGTCCCATCACAGGATGCTGGGTGTCTTTCACATTCATAAACACCTCAAAAATGGCAACAAATGATCATTTCCCTTGCGAAAAATTGATTACAGTGTCCTGGTCACCTGTAAAGGGTTAAATTTACCTAAATATTACTTTATTTGTTGCCATTTTTGAGGTGTTTATGAATGTGGAAGAGACCCAGCATCCTGTGATGGGACTAATAACATCAAGAGATAATAAATAAAGTAATAGGTAAATTTAACCCTTTACAGGTGACCAGGACACTGTGATCAATTTTAGGCAAGGGAAATGATCATTTGTTGCCATTTTTGAGGTGTTTATGAATATGAAAGACACCCGTGATGGGACTAATAACATCAAGAGATAATAAATAAAGCAATATTAGGTAAATTTAACCTTTTACATGTGACCAGGACTCTGTGATCAATTTTTGGCAAGGGAAATGATCATTTGTTGCCCTTTTTTGAGGTGTTTATGAATGAGGAAGAGACTCAGCATCCTGTGATGGCACTAATAACATCAAGAGATAATAAATAAAGCAATATTAGGTAAATTTAACCTTTTACATGTGACAAGGACTCTGTGATCAATTTTTGGCAAGGGAAATGATCATTTGTTGCCCTTTTTTGAGGTGTTTATGAATGAGGAAGAGACTCAGCATCCTGTGATGGCACTAATAACATCAAGAGATAATAAATAAAGCAATATTTAGGTCAATTTAACCCTTTACACGTGACCAGGACACTGTAATCAATTTTTGACAAGGGAAATTATCCTTTATTTTTTGCCATTTTTGGGGTGTTTATGATGATACAGTAGACAGTATGAGTACAGTAACATCAACAGATAATACATAAAACCCTTATTTGGTCAATTTTAGCCTCCATGAAAATCTGAGCGATTCAATCACTTTTTGGCAAGTAAAATGCCATTTTAGTTGTCTACAATTAAATCATCAATAAAGAATTTAAAGATATTTTGAGGCGTTTCTTATACGTAAACAGGAGGGTGTAGTCTCTATTTGGCAAGTGACAATCTTAATTTTATGTGCTGAAGTGCTTTTATCTTGTTACTTTTAAATAGAGCAACGTAATGTATAGATAGTGTCATTAATCAGTTAAATACTATTTTTCAAGTAAAAATGTGCCCCAAACTAGTTAACTGTGGCTCCATGTCAAGTGGACTAAAGAAAGGAAGGGGAAAAAAATCAAATCGCTGGAGAATCGTTTATTTACATTTATACCACGTTTAAATTTTTTTTAAAAATTTATTTATCTATCTCAAACCATCGAAAACATGAAATTGCATATGCACTCTCCCATATTCCTGGTGCATAAATTTTTATTTATTTTTTTTTAAATGTGAAATACGATAAACATATGCTGTTGAATGAAACAATACAAAACATACAATAACATAAAACCATTTGAGAGGGAACTGGAAGAAGCAAAAGCTTATCTAGTCCAGCCCCAATTCAGTTAATAAATCACATTTGCTCACATTAGCAAATTTGAAAGAAAAAAAAAACTTTTCTTTATGCAGGTCATTCTATCTTCACCTTGCTACATAAAAAGACAGTTACAAAACAATTGTTCACATGAATCTACAGAAAAAGAAAACAAAACCAATAAACAACAAAACAAAATATTCCATTTGAAGCCAATTACCATTTTTATCACTTGCTATTTATGTATGAGTCAATTATAAGTTGTTTATACAACATTTTAAATGATCTAATGTTTTTACATAATTTTAAAGTCACATCAAGTTTGTTCCACAGTTTGATACCACATACAGATACACATACTTTTCATAGTTGTTCGGTATAATGGAAAAATGAAGTTTTTAACGCCTCTCAATTCATAACCCTCTTCATGAGTTTCAAACATCCATTGCAAATTACACGGCAGTACACCCATCATGGCCCTATATGGCACAAGGACAGTTTTAAATTGAATTAAGTCAAAAAATTTGAGTAATCTGGAATTATAGAATAATGGAGTTGTTTGATCTCTATATCCATAATTTGTAATTATCCTTACCACTCTTTTTTGGAGAACACAAATCTTTAATAAATTGGATTTATAAGTATTGCCCCATACTTCGACACAATATGATAAGTATGGTAGAATCATAGTACAATAAAGTGTGTGTAGTGCTTTCTGTGGTAGAGAATACCTTGTTTTATTTATTATCCCAATGCTTCTGGCTAATTTAGAACACACATATTGTATGTATGGCTTCCAACAGAGCTCATGATCAATCAACAGCCCCAAAAACTTAATTTCATACACTCTTTCAATGGCTATTTCATTAACAGTCAAATAGATTTCTTTACTACTTCTTTTATTTCCAAATAACATAAACTTTGTTTTGCTGACATTTAACGACAGTTTGTTTTTATCAAACCAATTCTTAAGCTTACTCAATTCATTCTGGACCTTTAGTATAAGTTGCTGTATATCATCTGCTGAACACAAAATATTTGTATCATCAGCAAACATAATAAATTTAAATAATTTTGAAGTTGTGTAAATATCATTTATATATAAAAGAAATAACTTTGGGCCAAGTACCGACCCTTGCGGAACTCCACAGTGAACTTCGAGACAGCTAGACTTGTGATAACCCAACTGGACATAATGAGCTCTGTTACTCAAATAACTTTTTAGCCAATTGAGAGCTGTCTCCCTTATACCATACTTCTCCATTTTTGATAAAAGTATTTTGTGATCGACTGTATCAAAGGCTTTCTTCAAATCAATAAAAATTCCCAGAACATATTTTTTCTGATCAAGCGATGTGGATATGTCTTCAACCAATTCCATTAGAGCTTGTGCGGTAGATCAACCTGATCTGAAACCATACTGGCTGTCTAATAAAATGCAATTTTTTTTCTACAAATTTTTCCAGCTTATCATTGTAAATTTTTTCCAATATCTTTGAAAACTGAGGTAACAAGGAGACCGGTCTGTAGTTTGTAAATTGATGCCTATTGCCAGACTTGTAAAGAGGAACCACCTTAGCCACCTTCATTTTATTTGGGAATATTCCTGTTTTAAATGATAAATTACATATATACGTGAGTGGTTCGACAATACAATCAATAGTTTAACTAAAAACATATCTATGTCATCTCCATCTAATGAAAATTTAGTTTTACATGCTCTGACAATTTTAAGAATATCCTTTTGAGTCACTTCTTCAAGTAATAATGAATCCGCCACACCGTCTCCGTCACCATAACATTGGATTCAGAGTCCACATCACTATTTATTTTGTCAGCCAACTTTGGACCAACCCCAACAAAAAATTCATTAAAGTGTTCTACTGTCAACTGTCTATCATAAATATCTCTGTTATTACTGACAAAATAATCTGGATGGTTTAGACCGTCACAACGCTTCTTGATTATTGTATTTAACACGTTCCATATTCCTTTGATGTTACTTTTATTCCTATCAGTCAAATTACTATAATAATTCCTTTTACACATCCTCATTATATTGATTAATTAATTTTTATATGTTTTATATTTTTGCTCCGCTTCTTTAGTTCTGTGTAATATAAATAGCTTATATAATGTGTTCTTTTTTTACAAGCATTTTGGATCCCCTTTGTCATCCACGGCTTCTCTGAATATCGATTTCTACAACTATGTCTTATCATCGGACAATGCTTATCATATATACTTTTGTAAATATCCAGAAATAAGTTATACGCAATATTCACATCATGTTCACTATATATATTACTCCAGTTAACACTACGTAGTTCCGTTTTTAGATTTTGTAAATCTTCCTTTCTTCTCCTTTTATACATTAAAGTTTTAGCTGGTTTTACTTTCTTAGGATGGCAGTTGTGGATAGCAAATACAGGGAGATGATCTGTTAGGTCTGTTATCAATAGTCCACTATGTATAATACTTTCTACATTATTAGTAAATATATTATCAATAAGAGTGGCGCTATCAGCAGTTATTCTACTTGGTTTCGTAATGAGGGGAACCATGCTCATACTGTACATTAACTCAAGAAATTAATCAGTTTTCTTATGTGCTGTAGCTTTCAGTAGATCTATATTAAAGTCTCCACACATATATGTTATCTTACTTTTGTTTAACATTAAAATACTTTCCATTGTAATAATAAATGTGTCAATGTCACTTCCTGGTTTCCTGTATACACAATGAATCACTGTTTTTTGCTTGCTTAATACTCACTTCAATGGTTATACATTCCATAACTTCATCAATAACCATAGTTTCAGTAAATTTATATGAAAGGGATTGATCAATGAAAAACGCCACCCCTCCACCCTTTCCATTCCTATTGAAACAATGGAAATTGTAACCTTGCAAGAAAAAATCCTCACCGTGCTCTGAATCTATCCATGTTTCAGATATTGCAATGATGTTAAATGGCCTCACAAAATTATCATTCAATACAGGGCGCCATTTTACATTGTTTAATTATCTTTTAGTAAGATAAAGAAAGCCAGTTCTTACCACAAACCATCTTTCAATCGCAAATATTGCAAAAAGGATTAATATATCCTCATTGTGAACGTTTAAGGCAAATAGCAACACTTAAAACAACTTCCGAACTGGAAAAACTAATACCCGCGGTAAACATGTTTAAGTACCGGATGAGGTTATCTCTGCTTTCTGAATGTCCATATTGCTAGATATGCTGAGTTTTAGGGCGAAATCCTGGGGAATTTCGTCTAGAAATGCAATTACCTAACTGTGCGCGATCCCGCGGTGGCTAATCATTTTTTTGGCAGCGAGTCGATTTATGGCACAACACCTGCTCCCCTTAGCTCTCCCGTAATTTGAACCATGTCTGTAGCTAAAATATAAAATTTTAATCAGAATGGAATGGGCTTCCATATAATTACATAAGTTGATTTAAGTTCAATTATTTAAAAGGTATATAATTTCATTGTGATGTCAGTAAATGTTTAATAAATGTATATATAATTTACAAATATTTAACTTATAAAAAGTATAAATATTCTAAATAAATTCACTCACTATAACACAACAGGTATATTGCAGCATTTTGAAATTTAGCATAATTTAAAAAATTCTGAATTAAATTTTTGTAGTCATTAAGTTGTCATAAAACCCACATTCAGGAAAGAGATATTTAACTTTGTAGCTATAGTGCAAGGCAATCTTGCTTTAATGTGTCCTGCAATGCAACCACATTGCGATACTGGACAATGCTTTTAACATATTTTAGTAAGAGGACAGAGCAGTTACAAAAAAAAAGACCACAAATTATCACATAGTTTCGAAATAATTTATTCAGTTATACAAATACAAAACACGTTATCATAAAATAGGCAGGTCTGGGTGGAGTTTCTTAAATCTTCTCCATGTCATTATGGATCACCACTCCACAGAAACTGACAGCAGTTCTCAAGTTACAATGTCTGCTCAGTTCAGATGATGCGTTTTCAGCCTACAGTACAAGAAGAGAAAGTCCATTGCTACTTTAAAAGAACTAAAACTGATTCAGTGAGGTTATTTTTCAACAAGCAACACATAGCCCAAAAATGACAAAACTTCCAGTTCCACGTGATTCAGCAGCCTTAAGTTAGACAATACTTGTTGTGGTTACAGACAAACATGTGGAGTCTTGTTTTGCTCTGATAACCAACAGAAGATGACGCTACCTCACCTTGTTTTGAGCAGGAAAAGAAGCCAATGCTGTCTGACAGAACAAAATTAAAGTCATTTTTATTAAAACTAAATTTCCCCCAATCTGAAAAACATCAAAATCTACACAAAGAGGAAGAGGGGAGAGACAGACAAACAGCAACGCTAATTAAAAGCTTCACGTGAAGACGTCATTTTTGCATGTCTTGTGTTGTGCTTTGGCCTTTAAAAGAGGAAAATGCATCAAGCAGGTAACATTTGGCTGGATGTACCATTAAAGATGGTTTAAATAAATTTAAAAGAAAAGTGTAGGTTTTGATTTGACCCACAAGAAAGAGGTGCTCTATTGTATTTCAACTTAACGATATTGTAAAACAAAAAGCTTTTCTCCAAAGTCCCATCAGGCTTTGGGTCCAAGCTCGGCCCTCCTTTTGTTGTAGTAAAACACGCCTGGTGCCGCTAAGCTAATACCCTGGTCCAAAGTCTGTTCTGCAGTCAAAAAAGAAAAAGTGTTTAACTTAATAAAAATATGAGGAGTTAATTTCAGCCAGCCCAGCGCTCAGCAGGCAGCCTGAGATGTCCTCGTGTCCGACTGATGTGTCCGCCACACAGGTAGGCTGATGGTGGTTCCTACATGGGCTTCAGACGGGCAGGTCTTCACACAAGCTCAAGTACCTGTGAGGAGAAAGCAAGTACAGCTGTGATTGGTGGAAGAAAAAAAATAACTGATTAAGGTTCTGCTGAAGGTTCCTTCCAGTTTGTGGTAGGGTCAGACCAAAGACTTAGAAAAAATGGGACCCAATGCCTCCCTGCTTGACACTCAGCATTATGGGGTTGCATTGGGGGGTTTTAAAAACAAAGCTTCCTCTTTGAGGAAGATGGGCTGGGTCATGAACTGACACTAAAAATAAGTGTTTGTATCTTTTCAGCTTTGTTTTGGTTAGCGGTCTGCTTAGTGACGCATGCGTCAGGTGTGCTCATGACGCAGCGTGTCCTGCAGGAGCGAGACGTCGTGCGGTCTGCCTCACTGAATCTTGCGCCGTACAGTGTGCCACATTTCTGGAGTTCTCACAGAGTAACATGAACAATCCTGTGCGACGGCCAAAAATCGCAGTGTGATCCGGGCTTAGGCAAACTGGAATAATGAACTGAACTCAATACACTGACAAGTAGGCTCAATTGGAACTTTTACTATACAAAGTGCCTTGTTGTGAATTTATCACTTTATAAATAGATTTGAATTGAATACATTTTTAAAAATATTTTTATTTGATTTGACCAGGCTGATTTTAGACGTTTCTGTGTCTTTTAATCTGAATTGACTCATGAAATCCATCTTAGCTTCACCAGATCACAACTTTTTTTTTACAGACCATTTTTTACGTAAACATGAATAGACACAAACCTTGATTGTTCCTTGACTGTTTGCAGCAATGAGAACATTTGACTCCTGAAAAACAAAATGAAATCAACACACAAACACCTAAAACAGTTGATTACCTGAAGCAGAATCCCAACTTGCTGAATAAATTGCCTGATGCTGTGAAAACTTTCCTAAGGTCTCTAATTTTTCTGTCTGACACGACCTAAGTACTCACTCCATCAGGCAGGGCCCTCCAGCAGACCGCGCTGACAAACTCGTTGGTGTCATCTTCCTTCTTGTCCTTGTCCAGGACGCTTTTCACCGTGTCAAACTTGAACGTTAGCAGCGTCTTGGAAAGTCCTTTGTAGTACAGATACAAGGAGTTGTTCTCACTGCCTAAAACATGAAAAAACAAAACAACAACAAAAAACAGATCTTTAACGCTATACATAAACAATTCAGTCAAAAATACGAACGGTGCCATAAAGATGACTTCTGACTGTTCTTTCTCCTGTCTAAGAGAGAACTATTACCACAGGCGACATAGTCTCCGTTGGATGCCAGTCCAACAAAGTTCTTCTCATTAATGTGACCCTTGAAGGAACGCAGGCAGTGAGGTTTGTTGACGTTCCACAACTTCAGCTGGCTGTCTGTTGACCTGTTGATCACAAAAGAACATTTGGTCAGGAGACATTTAACCGTCGGTCCTTTCCTTCTGCAAGTGGGTAAGATCTAACCAGGTCAAACTTTTTTTTGTATCATAACCATGTGGGCTTGTTTTCATTTGTAAGATTATAACCAATTAGAACCAAATCAGTATTTAAATTTGCGGCATTTAAAGTAAGACACTAGAAGGTGGGTAATTTTTTATGTTTTAGCCAACACCTAGTACATTTTTCAGGCTCCTTTTTAACCTCAATAATCAGTTTAATAGGTGAGCTGAAAGTATGCAACAACAAAAAGAATTTATTTTAGTATTCTTTGGAAACAAACAGAAAAGGTGTAAAAGAGTTAGTCCTTCTGACTGGCATGCATATTTTATAAATAGGGAGCCTAAGTCTCCTCCCTTTCCGGTCGGCTCACGGGTCCCTGGAAGAACAAAAAAACGAATGCAACGGGGCTAAAAGAGCCATTTTCTAACCCGCTTTGCCTCATGCCCTGAATCGCACACGTGTTGTACTTCTGTTTAAAGGGACTTTACGGACTTTTGAATTTTTATGCTCGCGATTGCCCCCTCAGGCCAAAAGCGTAACGGCAGCTTCAATAGTAGGTTCGTGTACAAGGCGCACATGCTGTACGTGCACACTCCTTAACGAAAATAACAGCTTCGACAGTCCCATGTGTGTGTGTGTGGGGCCCGGAGGATATAGGACAGGAAAGCGCGCAGTTACTTAAATAATTTGGTTTTGTACCTTTCTCTTCAGCACAGCCGACAAAGGTTTATGATGGGTCAGTCCTCCTGCATGCTCAGATCATTCCCTTCCCTTGCTTGAAAAATTGTTCCGAAATGAAATTTGAACCCACATCTTTTTTATCTGTGAATTCAATGCCATTTGGCGAGTCTCAAATAAAAATTTGGGCATCTTACTGTAAAAAAAATATACCATTAATGTAAAAAATATATTCTAAATAAATTATGTTCACGTCCAGAATCGAACCCGGATCTCCTGCACGAGAGTCCGATGTTTAACTAGGTGAGCTTAAGCGCCAGCAACATCTGGCTGTAACTAACTTTTATATCGTTGATGACAGCTGATACAACGTTCAAAGAACGGTTCGGAGCAAAAAGGGCTAGTTTGTTCCATGTTGTCGTTCTTTTTTAAAACACAGAAACGGTTTTGTTACGTTATTGACGTTACAGTTTTGCCGACGGCTGCCGGCTTCTTCAGGCTTCAAAATCAACCGGCTTCTTCAGGCTGACGCTGATGGACGCTGTCAGCGCCAGCCTGAAGAAGCCGGCAGCCGTCGGCGAAACTGTAGCGTCAATAACATGTAACAAAACCGTTTCTGTGTTTTAAAATAGAACGACGACATGGAATTAGAAATAACGCACAGCAAGAACACACCTAAGATGTTCAAAGGGCTAGTTTGTTGCTAATTTGCAGGAATTATCTAGAAGAAAGTTGCTAAGGGTCCTCAGAAATGTAGCTAGCTTTGTCACGAGGCGTTAGGAACAGCGACAAAGTCGCTGAGTTGGCACTACCTCTCTCTCTGCTGCTAAAGCTACTGATAGCATCAGTGTCTGGTTTGATGGTGTCACTTTTGTGAAGCGTATTTGCAGTCCTGGACTTATTTTCACACAAAACCTAAAATAAAATGTACCCCCGTTCAAAAATAAGCACGTAATTGGTATAAAAAAACGCGTCTTTAAAATTCACGGACACCATATGTGAAATCCATGGAACATAGCAAGCGGGATGAGAAAATAGGTTTTTAGCCCCGCTGACTTGCATCTTCATCGTCGTTCTTCTGGGGACCCATGGTCTGGAAGCAGATGGGCGTGACTTAGGTTCCTTATTAATGAACATTTGACTGCATTAAAATTACAGTTAATAATTTCTGATATTCACCGTTTTCAAAATAAATCCCAGTAAAAACGGCTGAAAGTAAACCTAAGTGACTTACGCAGAAACAATCTCCTCTCCGTTTACAAACTTGGCGTAGGACACGGCCTTCCTGTGGCCTTTGAACACCATGATTGGCTGCTTAGTGTTGCGAAGATCGTAGTAGTGGACGCAGTGATCTAGAAGCAGGACGAGTTAAAAATAAACAATCTGGGGCTTTTATTCTTGTAACACAGTAAAGTTATGATGCAATGTCTTTGCTGCTTTGTGCTGAAGTTAGCGTTTCCAATAAGAAATGTTCCTTCTTTCCAAACTGTTTTCAAACTGAAGTTTTTCTTCCTTGAGCGACCACTCCAGGGTCAGGAGGCGGCTTTCTGCCAGTGGACCTCAGACACACACGCTGAAGTGTCAACGAGCCTGGACAACTCTCAGCAACAGAGTTCTGCTCCGCTTGTTTTAAGCTGTTATCCAGTGTTAGTGATGGGAAATACTTTCCTTTGCATACCTGAATATTTATTACAATTCTTATTCTCCTGTGGGGTACTAATGAACAGAGTTTTCAGAAGTTTGTCTGGACCACCAGAGTCAGCATAACCACAGATGAAATTTAGTATCTTCAAGGGGAAATAACAGTGGTGGGAGGTGAGTACCACAATAATAATACATCAAAATGAGAGAGAAACAAGTTTAAAGTTTGCCAACATTACACAAACACATTATTCAAGAAGGAAAACTTTTGTTAGAATCAGTTTGGAGTGTTTGAACAAAACCAGTCCTCCGTCTTACCCGCACAGCCGAAGGCCAGATGATATCTGGAAGTTGGGCTGAATTTAACACAGCAGACGTTAGCTTTAGCCTCGATGCTAGCCACTGAGTTGTTCAGGTTGGTTGACCACAGTTTAACTAAAGAAAAAAAAACAGGTAAACAATATAAACACTTTAGATAAAAAAGCAGCGGAGCCCCATGCTAAATTTATACATTGTTGATGTTTTTTAAGTTTTTCTGAGGGATGCTGTGAACCGATCACACGATTTAAACAGGGTTGGAATCAGGTGGAAAAGATCAGATTTACCCGTATAAAACAAAAAACACGACTCTTTAAATTCACTCCGAGATAGAAATTTCTTAACTGGCTGGTGAAAAAGTCTGTCGTTTGGTGGTATTTTAAACCAGACAGCTGGAAAAGCAAATCACCTGCCTCCATTAAGTCTGATTAACGCCGAGGACACACCGGCCGCCGAAGCGCCGCGAAAAGGGGACCGCCTTCATTCGGCGCCCTTGTTATCCTATTCTGTAGACCACATGGGCTGCCGAAGCGCCGGCGCTCCAGCCCACGCCGTGCAGCGATCGTTTTGGCGCCTGCTCTATTTTTTTTGCGAGCCGCGGGTGAACCGCGTCAATTTTGGCAGGAAGTCAAACCTAGACATGAGGCAGGCCGGTAAATTTAACAAAATAAAGCATTTCAAAATACAATTCCGTGATCGTCAACTGTGTTCGTAAACAGACACTGCATAAAAACCACACAAACACACACACACAGCGAACTTGTGTGTGTGTGACCACGTGAAGGGGGTGTGGTTTTGGGTGTCTTTCAACCGGAGCAAACAGGACAGAGAGGCAGAAAGACGTAGGCCAGCTATTAACAACCGGTTCACACCATAGGTTCTCACACACACACGTACAAACACACATACAAACAGCAGGGGGGAGGGGGGTGTAGAGGAAAAGTGCAGAGAAAAGGCAGAGAGGAAATGGAGGACACCAAGTGGTTAAAAGAAAAACTACGAGGCGCGCCTCGACCGGAGTGGAGAAACAAGCGTCTGGTCTGAACCGAGGCCAAATTTTGTGAGCGCTTCGCCTCCTGGCGCTTCGGCGGCTGGTGTGTCCCCGGCCTTACACTTCTCTGTCTGTGCTGAGTCACGCAACGCCATTATGCGTCGCTGCAAGGGCTCTTCAACAGGCTCACAGAGGGTGTTGGACACATGCCCAAATTTTTATATATCCGTCAAAAGTGACGGAGACCACAAGCTTGTGATTGGCCAGGATGCCACTTCCTTTAAATTTGTCAACGGCCCCGCCACTGCCCCCTCAAAAAGTATAAAATATATACTTAGCTGCAGACACAGAACAGATCAAAGAACGCATCGCGGAAAAAGTCCGAAAATATGAGCGTTTATTGACTCGTGACTGAAGGGGTACAATAACAGTACATGTGCAAATCTCCTTTTCATTTAGAACTCTGGTGGTCGAGAACCCCAGATAAATCATATGAAATCCTCTTTTACCTTTAGCATCATCAGAACCCGAGGCTAGGAGCTTGGGGTCCATCAGGTTGAAGTCAACACTCCAACATCTTTTCTCATGCTCCTAAAAATATGGAAGTCAAACTTCAGAAAACCGTCACAGCAAAAATATTCATAGTTATAATAAGCAGAAAAAAACCCAACATCATGTAAAAAGCTGTGCATGAGTCACACCTGGTACACTTTGGACCGCTGCCCACTGAATCCATCCCACAGAATGACGGTCCCTTCATAGTCGCTGCTGGCCAGAAGGTTCTTGTGATAACTGCTCCAGCTGATACAGCTGCAATGGAAGATGAAGTATCATTTTGATATGGAAACTCAGCAGATCCTCAATTTGAGATAATAAAATGTCATTTGATGAATCACTGCCTAAAGTGTAGGGTACTGATCTGATTAAAAGCTAAAACTCAGTTCCTCTTGAATTCGTTTATTTTTTACCTGATTTTGGAATTGCACGTCATTTCATTGACAGGGTAGTGGATGTCTACAGCATCCTGGATCACCGTTCCATACTCAAACACCTTGATCTTCTTGGTCACGCCAGCGATGGCGAAGTAGTCACAGTCACGGTCAAATTCAATACTGAAACAGAACACAGTGAGAATAGGTGATTACACTCAAGACTTACTCTTCAAACTTACAATACTTTAATATCATCTGTTTTTCATACCTAGAGACAATACTGGAGCCATTATAGAGGTCACTGGCATAGGAGAGGGTGGCTAGCGGCCGCACAGTGTTGTAGCGGGTGAATTTAGATAAACACTCCGTGAAATCATCCAGCTGGTTCAGGTTCCTGCCCTCATCTGAAAACCACAGACACTTCAGCTAAGAGGTAAACACGCGCTAATGAGAAACGGTAAAAATGGTAAATGGCCTGTATTTGATATAGCGCCTCCTAGAGTCCTGGAACCCCCCAAGGTGCTTTACAACACAACCAGTCATTCACCCATTCACACACTGGTGGGGATGAGCTACGATGTAGCCACAGCTGCCCTGGAGCTGCCGAGCACTGGCGCCACCGGTCCCTCCGACCACCACCAGCAGGCAACGTGGGTTAAGTGTCTTGCCCAAGGACACAGCGACAGACTGAGCGGGACTCGAACCTGCAACCTTCCGATTATGGGGCAAGCACTAAACTCTTGTGCCACCGTCGCCCCATGAGACACATGAGATGTGAAGCTCATGGACAAAAGTTCATAACAGATTTTTAAATAAGAGGAAATAATAACTTTAGAAATACGTTAAGTTAATTTAATACTTATTCTGTATGCTTATGGATATGTGTGTGTGTGTGCGTGGGTATGTATATATGTATATATGTGTGTGTGTAAATGAACATGTGTGTGGGCATACATGTTCTTATATGTTTTTAGGTATTTTTATTCTCATTTATTGTGGTTGTTGTATGTTTTAGAGAGCGAACATCTACCGAAGACAAATTCCTTGTAAATGTACTTTTACTTGGCCAATAAATCTGAAATCTGAATCTGAAGAGATGCAAATGATATCCAGTTTGTGAAAATAAAGTCTACCTCATGTCTGCAGTGATACAGAAGATAGAAGAATGCATAACTGTAACAGAAGATGGACATCGCCAACAGTTTGTGATGAATACCTGTGATTCTTGACATCTTATTGGAGAAGTAGCACTGCTCCAGATCCTCAAAGTGAGCCGTCAGCCTCTTTCGTCTTGATGCCAAAGTGCTGTTGTACCAGGTCTGTCTCTTTCCCTGCACAAAGGAGCAGCCATGCCAGTGCTAAACTCATTATGACATCAGATTTGTCAGAATAGGATCCTAGAAAGATCATAAAAAAGTAGAAGTAGCATGTTAGCTAACACGAGTGTTTGTGACATACCTGGGTTGTTGCACCAAATCCGGGAGGCGGGTTGTACTCAGGTGTGTCGATGATGCTGCTGCTGCGACATAAAAGGGACACAAACATACAATGAATCTGTGGCGCTGAAAAAAGTACCCTTTAATTTATTAATAACTGTAGCTATGGGCTCTGGACTTCAGCTCAGTTACTGCTTCAGAGCAATAAATGCAGTTTTTTCTTTATTAAAGACCGAGTTCACTCCTTTTTCAATACATTAGCAGTGGTGTCCAGTATAAATGAATGCATTGTGAGTTAATCTCTGGGATAAAAATGCCCTGGTGCTCCTGTTTCAGGAACTAGAAGCGTGCTTGATGAGAGGTGAGCTTCAGACGGCAGGATCTGGAGTCTTATTTTCTGATATTCACACATCTTGCCTCTGATTGGCTAACAGCAACACGACTCTACCAATGACTCAGTTTGCTCTGCAACGTTGATGTTTTATCTCCGCAGATAACACAAGTCTGGAAGAGTTCAGCTGTGTTGTGGAGTTGCTAATGCTAACGGCTAGTTACGAACGTGCTCTGCTCTCTACTGGGTGCTAAGCCAACAACTTCCCCGTCACGAGCCAAGATGGATGAGTCTATTGGCCTTTAAAAAAATGTATGCTGATGTGTGATGACTCGGTTTTCAGTACAGATGTGATAAAAGCACAGAGCTCAACAGTACCTGGGTGCCGGAGAAGAAGCCTCAACATTGGGCACTGTACACTCCAACTCCATTATTGGAGAGTACAGCCCACTCATCTCCTGAAAAAGGAGGAAAACAGTTAATCACCAGGACCCTCATTTATCAGACGTTCATAAACACTGTCCAGTATTCTTTCCTACGAATTAAGATTAGAATGTTTGTACGAATAGTCAAAATTCCGATTTATGAAACATGAGGTGGTCGCTCTTACGCATGTTCCACTGCAATCAACCAATGATAAATCCCACATGTGTACCCAGGTGCTTGTGTCTGTTCACATTCATCGTTTACATACAGAAACGCCCTCAATGTACCATACCACACCACTTCCTCAGTGGATTGGAATCAGATATGTGGGGTTTGTCTGTCATTCCACATTGGGTCCCAATCACAGCATAGCTCCAGAAGGATCTCCTTCAGGAGATGGTATCTGCTCAGGAGCCACTCTGGATTCTCACCAAGCAGACCAGTACACTCACGGAAGACGAGTTCCTTCCACAGTACACGCTTTGCCAAATCCTCCAATAACAGAAGATCAGACATGCTTCAATGTCACATTCCCATTAGTCACGGGTGTCTCTCGTAGGTTCTAACACCTGCTATGTGATAAAACTGTTTTTCCACAGACATAAATACTTATTTTCTAGATGAGGAACAAGCATGGATCGCTCTCACCTTCAGGATTGCTGTTCACCTGTTCTACCACTAGATGTCGTTTGTACGAATGGTCAGTGATGCTCCAATATTTAGGAACATTTTTACATGCAAGTACAAGATGGTTAATACCACACAATGTGTAAAACCGTTCCAACGTATGAAATACACATAGATCTGTTCGTTAAAGTGACTTTTTTTCCTGGCGATAAATAATTGCAAGCAGGTGGTATTTTTGTGTTCGAATGAGACTTTACCAACGGGTGGCCATTAAGGTCAAAAATCCCTGGAAGCGCAATTTTTGAACAAGTACTTCGTCAGATCGTTAAACCTTCAGCAAAATGACAAGCACATCCGACTCGCTTTCATCACTGGCAACAAGCAAACAGGTAAATGATTAAAACAATGTTTATGAATGGTGAAAGCTTTGTAGCTGCTTGTTACTAATCAGTAAATGCCTTTTGTCCTCATGGGCTACCGTAGGAAACATGGCATCAAATATGGCATCGCCCAGAGACTTAGACCCGCTCCCATATATTTTCAAACCGATTTTATGGTTATATGTTACAAAGTTGACAATTTTTTTCCAACATCATTGAATTCCTTTTCAAGAACATATTGACAGATATTTCCAGGATTAATGGCAAAAACTACACATTAGCCACCTTTACATGGACACAATTAATCGGATCGAATGCCCAATCAGATAAAAGAAATTCTGCATGTAAGCCTCTCAATCGGAATGAAATTCCAATCCGATTGAGAGGGGTGGTTTTGTCCGATCATCATTCTGATTGACATGCACGTACACAGCCATTCGGATTGTTGGAGTAAAATAATGCCCACTGTGCATGTGAGAAAACAACTAGAGAGCCACCCCGCCATCATTTAGATTGCCTGACCTAAAAAATGGTGGCCTAATTAACGAATGCCGGCTTTTAAATATGATGGCAATCCAGAACTTGCATTTTGTGGAAGTAAAATAAAAATCTGATTATGGCACAAATCATTTGACAACCATGTTTAAGTCTGTGCTGGAAACACGTAGATTCATTGCGGGATTTGCAGCACGGATCCGTTTCTGTGAACGCAGCAGCCGTTTCTGCAGCAGGTGGATGGAGACGTGCTCGTAATGAAGACAGGGTAACATCGGTTAAACAGACCTGGTTTGAGTTTAAGGAGGCTGATGTTGAGTAGAAAAACATCCTCAGTTAGATATTCTGGCTGACTATCTGTGTAAAAGCACGTTAAAGGGACTTTATGGAGTTCTGAATTTTTATGCTTGCGATTACCCCCTCTGACCAAAAGCATAACGGCAGCTTCAATAGTAGGCTCATGCATGAGGCGGACATGCTGTACGTGCACACTCCTCAACGAAAATAACAGCTGAGTCCCTTGTGTGTGTGTGTGTGTGTGGCCCGGAGGACAGAGGACAGGAGAACGCGCAGCTAATTAATTAAATAATTTGGTTCTGTACCTTTCTCTTCAGCACAGACGACAAAGGTTTAAGATGGGTCAGTCCTCCTGCATGCTCAGATCATTCCCTTCCCTTGCTTGAAAAATTGTTCCAAAATGAAAGTTGAACCCACATCTTTTTTATCTGTGAATTCAATGCCGTTCAGCGAATCTCAAATAAAAATGTGGGCATCTTACTGTAAAAAAATGTACCATTCATGTAAAAAAGAAACTCTTAATAAACTATGTTCACATCAGGAATGGAACCCAGGTCTTCTGCACGAGAGCCCAACGTCTAACTAGGTGAGCTAATGCGCCAGTGACGTCATTTGTATCTGTGACATTTATATCCTTGATGACAGCTGAAACAACGTTCAAAGAACGGTTCGGAGCGAAAATGGCTATTTTGATGCTAATTTGCAGGAAATATCTAGAAGAAAGTTCCACAGAAAGTAGCTAAGGGTCCTCAGAAATGTAGCTAGGTTCATCACGAGGCGTTAGAAACAGCGACAAAGTGGCTGAGTTGGCACTACCTCTCTCTCTGCTGCTAAAGCTACTGATAGCAAATGCTACGGGCGATGCCTGAGCGTGAACGCGCATGAAGCAGCCTGCTCGACCCGAGCATCTCTCTTTTTCTGTGATTTTACAGAAAAACAGGCAATCACAGTAAAAATGCCAGGGCTCGTTCTACAGGACCAGGGCATTGCAGGAGAACGTATGAAGAAGAAATTTATTATTTCTATACATGTTTTGGCTGTCAAACTTCCATAATGTCCCTTTAACGCAGATGAGATGCAGTTGGTTTATGAACACATGATGAACACAGGCTTCCAAACTTTCTGAACATCTCCTGTTATTTAGTTTGAACCAAATTTTCCCAACAGTTTCAGCTGACTGTCACATTTAATTAATAATAAGCCACAAGAGAGCTCAGTAATAAAACATGAGTCTGACCCCCCCCCCCCCACACCGCGTCACACCCATGGATCAGCTGATCAAGAGGCAGAAACAAGGATAACGCTCCCTTATTTTAATATTGTCAACAATAAAATGCAGCAAAGCATAAATCTGCAGTTACTCACTGAAAACGTAACTTCTAAGAACAAAATAAAAACATTAAATTGATTCAGAAAAGCAGGAAGAATTGTTATTTATGTTTTTACATTTTTCATTTTGTTTCATGACGTTTGTTTACAATTTTTTTCCGGGAAAGACAACTGTGCGCATGCTCAACTTATTTAATCTGATTGAATACTTGGTGCATATAAACTCACGGCATGATCGGATAATTTCAGTTAGTGTGCATGTAAACAGAGATTCGGGATTTCCGATCAAGCAAGATATGAATCGGATTGGGGAAATTTGGCGCATGTAAACGTGGCTACTGTCTAAGTAAGTATGGTTGATGAATGAGCCTGGCCCTGACACGAATCGTGGCTCTCCTTTATTCTCAAAATGACCCACAGTTTGTGTTCAAATTCTGTTTACTTACTTCAACACGCTTAATGTCTTCTTCAAGGAAGTTGAGCTCTTTCTGTAGCTGGTCTAGTTGCTGGTATAAAAAAACAAAAACACAAGAACGGCTTCAATATTTTTCCTATTTTTATGATTTTATCTCCTCAGTAAAAAGAGCAACAGCAGCACCTCTCTCTTGTTTCTCCTGGCTTCCTTCAGAAAATCCATGAAGATTTGCCTCTGAGCTGCTTGGGATTCCTGGTGTGGATAAAAGACATCAAGCATAAACAAACTGAAATAGAACATTTACCAACTTACTGAAAACCACGGTCAGAAACTGAGTTCAGGACAAACAAATCTTCTTATAATAAATTCAAAAAAATTCTAACTCTATATTTATACTGACATACGGTAATCTTAAACTACTCTTCAAAATCATATGACACCTTAATATCCAAAGAATCCTTAAGATGAGAGTTTGTGTGTGTCAGAAATGACTGCGGTCATATTCTGCTCTGAATGAGCCAAAGGAAACCAACCAAAGTTTGGACTTCAGCCGACATTTAGCCGTTTCTTTGGGTGATCCATTCCTACTAAGGTTTCTTTAAATCAATCTTCTTACTGTAAGCAGGGAAGTGACTTAACCTCAACATTTTAAAAGCAAATCTAGAATGCTCCATCACTCATCGGCTTTTTAAAAGAAATGGACACCATCTAAATATAAGCCACTGGTTTTGTGTTGACGTTCGGTCAGGTCAGAAATGTCTGCAAACAGAAGGAATATCGATCCATATATCCAAGCAACGGGAAATAAAACCAAGCTGCAAAAGTAAGAAATATGTTGTCAAAAAGGAATGAGACTTAATTTTGGAGTTTGCATTCTCCATGTTTGCACCCAGACTATGAAACCAACCACCGACATTAGGCAGTCTACTTCAGTACAGAGTTTGAAGTCTAAGCTGGTTCTGCATTTTAGCTCCTCTGGTTAATCAGGCCGTTGTTTCAGTGCCGTTTTACCCTTCTTGTTTTTACTGACTTTTAATAATTTAGTAAAATTTTTTCCTTTTGTTGTAATTATTTTACTTAATTTGTGCTAATGCATTTTGCTGGTTTTAGCGTGGAGCACTTGACTGGTGGTATAAAGGTGCTCAATAAATACATAAAAAAATAATGAAAAATCCAATCAAATCTCTGGAAATTATGCAAAAAAAAAAACAAAAACAACAACTAACAAGTAGGGACGCTCCGATCCGACTGCGTGATCAGAATTGTGTGAAAAAGATTAGATTTAACCTTTTAAAACAACAAACATGACTTTTTGATTCACCCTGAGATACAGATTTTCAGCAAGGGCTTAGTTTTAATTTGTTAACAGGTTTCTCTACATCAATATTATTTGTTTCTTGTACGAAAACAAAAACCGTAACACCACACACGGCAGGCATGGGATTCAGACACCAGCTGCAGCTGTTAGCAAACAGGCCAACACAGAGCTAACGTGTCTCGTCAGGAGAGCTAAAATGTCTGCAGCTTGGTGGCATTTTAAACCGGACAGCGAAGGCAGAGCAACAGCCACTTGTAACGTGTGCATACTGAGGATTCAACATGCTAGGAAGGGCACAGCTCCATGAGTCGCTGCTTTCAAAACGGATCACTTTCACGTTCCTTTCGGGCATCAACAGAACAAATCACTGGTCACCATTAATTCCCAGTTTGCCACCAACAGTCCCAGTTCACAGCAAACTCAGACAAAAGCGCAGAGCCAGACGACAGAGAAAGATACGCTAATAAACAAAGAGAAATTACTAACAAGCTGCAAAATGTCATCCCGTTTCCTGCATGCAGGTGCTATGCAGGGAAACGTTAGCCTGCCTTGCCCCATCACAGTATAGCAGCAAACTGGGAGAGGAAACCACTTGAAATATGAGCAATGCTTTTGCTTTTAAATATATTCATAACAAACACGGTTTTTTAAACTTCCTAAACAAGTGAAACTGAAATTTAAAGGACAACTTAGATGTATTTTCTTTTTTATCTTATTTCAATGATTTCCTGAAAAGTATCGGATCAGGACTCGGTATTAGGGGACACTCAAAATCAAACGACTCGAAATCAGATCAGGAGCAAAAAACGTGTTCAAAACAGCCCTGCTAACAAGCAAACAGAAGACAAAAATAAGAAATAAAAAGATTAATGGTCATCTAAGCTAAAAATTATACGAAAAAATCTAAATTTGGAGAAAAAAATGTAAAATCACTTGTAAGATTTTCTGTGCCGTTTAGGGAGAGCTACCAGTCAACTTAAGACAACGTTCTCATAAGAGCCAGGTTCTGGCAACACAACGATACTTCACAAACATGGTGCCTTATTTCCACTGGAACATCATGGATGTTTATCTGCCTTTTTCCACAGACACAACAAACCCCTATCTCTGGGTTTCAGGAACCATTCCACTGCAGATGCAGGTAAAAGTTCCCCATCTGCCCACTACAGACACTAGATTATTTTTAGTTTAAACCATCTAATGACGACATTTGATAGCTGCAACTGTTGGAAACAACAACAGGATGTGCACAGATGCTTAGATCCGGATCTTGTCTGAGATTCTCTTTCAAACTCGCTCTTCACATCGGGGAGATTTGCGGCTAAAAAGATCACATTTAAAGGTTCTGAACAGAAGAATATCCAGGGCAGAGTGTGGTGTGAACACAGGGCCTTGTTTACAATACACCACATATATTTAGATGGACCTGAAAAACAGCAGCGTGAGCTGAAAGAAATGGGCACGTAAGCAGAAAAAGGGGTAAAGCAGCATCTCTTACCAGCACACGCCACCTCGTCGTAAACAGTTTGGAGAATTTGCTGCTATATTAACGCTTGAGGGTGCAAATCCTGCATTTCCAGACTCCCTTCTGGCAAGTTTATCTCTGCATGAAATCAGGAGCAAACTGAGCAGAGATTTGTGGTCCGTTGCCCTTCTGGAACATGCCTGGGATGCAGCGCATGAGTGAAACTGATATATTGTGCTTTTCCACCACAATGGTGGCAGGTGATGTCCCTGCAGAGCCGACGTCAGACGAGCCAAATAACTTGAACGTATCTAACAAATGCAGCAGGTTAGCAACCAGCTCTTTGTCGCAAAGCTGTCAGCGACACCATGAATGTGTGGAAAATTTCACAGAAAAAGGAACAACATTTCTTCATCACTGCAGCAACTTGACACATTCTACTTTCCCTACAGGACAAAATTCAACTCAACTCAACTTTATTTATAAATCGCGCCTTACAGGCAAAAAGATGCCACCAAGGCGCTACACTGATCAACTAAAAGCATAAAACAGTAAGTCCAGAAAATAAAACATTGTATCACACGATACAGATAAAACTACAGTGAGTAAAATCGCTATAAGTAAAACAATACAACTAGTTAGAAAGGTTAAAAGACAGGTCATAAAAATATGTTTTTAGCCTTGCCTTAAAAACCGCAACAGAGGTGGAGGCCCTTATGCTGAGAGGAATCTTATACCAAAGCTTAGGACCTGCCACAGCAAAAGCCCTATCACCACGCGTCTTTAGGCGCGTTCTTGGGACCGAGAGGAGCATGAAGTTCTCCGAGCGGAGTGACCGTGAAGGGGTGTATGGTTGAAGTAGTGACACCAAGTAAGGAGGGGCCAAACCATTTAACGTTTTAAAAACTAGTAAAAGTATTTTAAAATGAATCCTAACATCAACGGGCAGCCAGGGAAGCGCAGCCAGGACAGGAGTAATGTGGTCAAACTTGCGCCTGTCCTCTAAAAATCTGGCAACAGCATTCTGGACCATTTGCAACCTGGCTATTGAGCCCTTGCTCACACCAAATAAAACAGAGTTGCAGTAGTCCAATCGCACCGTAATAAAAGCATGGACCACCGTCTCAAGATCATGACGTGACAGAAATGGTTTGATCTTTGCCAGCCGACGAAGGTGGAAAAAGGAGGAGGAGATCACTCCATTGATGTGGAGATCAAAACTAAGGGCGCTATCTAGTTTAACACCAAGATTAGTCACTGATGCACTCAGCTGGCCATTAAATGACCCACAGTGTGTTATGGAAGAGTCACAATGTCTGCTTGGAGCAAACAATATAGCCTCTGTTTTCTGATCATTTAGGCTCAGAAAATTTTCACTCATCCAGGTCTTGATCTCCCTCAAACAGTTTGTAAGAATGGAAATAGAGAGACCACTTGACGTGTTCAGAGGCAGGTACAGCTGACAATCGTCAGCATAAAGATGGAATTGAACTCCAAACTCACAACAGATGTCACCTAAGGGCAGAATGTAAATAGAAAACAACAGAGGTCTCAATATCGAGCCCTGTGGTACCCCCCAAGGTAGATCAGAGTACTCTGAGGAATAACTTCCCATCCTAACACACATTTTTCTATTTGTCAGGTATGACCTAAACCATTCCAGGGCTAATCCTGAAATCCCGACATAATGATGAAGACGGTGAAGCAGCACTTCATGGTCCATCGTGTCAAAGGCTGCCGTGAGGTCCAGCAGAAGTAGCAACACAGAATTACCGCTATCAGTCGCTAGATAGATGTCATTGAGCACTCTAACCAGAGCAGTCTCCGTGCTGTGTAGAGCTCTGAAGCCAGACTGGAAAGTCTCAAAAATGGCATTCTCGTCCATAAAAACCAAGAGCTGGTGGTAAACACATTTCCATAGCACCTTACTCAAGAAAGGAAGTTTTAAAATGGGCCTGTAGTTTGCAGCCAGCGAAGCATCCAGTCCAGGCTTTTTGAGCAAAGGTTGAATAACCGCTTTTTTGAAATCGTCAGGGACTATACCAGAACTGAGGCTCATGTTAATTATGTGCAATATTAAAGGGGCGACTACTGGAAAGACTTCTTTAAGGAGGAGCGTTGGCATCACTTCATCCGGCGAGCCACTCGGCTTAGCCTTCCCAGCGATCTTGATCAGATCATCAAGACTAATTTGTTCAAATGCTACCAAACCTCTGGTGGCAGTAACAGAACGGCCACATACCGGTGCCCTAGACATGGTAGCCCGGAGTGCAGCAACTTTCCCAATAAAAAAGTCACAGAACTCATCACACATTTTAGCTGATGCCTGCACCACATGATGATCATTTAGCTTCAGAACTGAGTCAATAGCTGTATATAGTACTCTGGGGTTGTTTGAGTTTAAAGAAATGAGATTGGAATAATATGCAAATTTCACAGATCTAACTGCCTCTTGGTATGATTTCCAACTGTCACGTAGAGCAGTTAGGGAAACGTGCAGATTATCCTTCTTCCACTGTCTCTCGTATCTTCTACATGTCCTTGCGGCACGAGTAGCGTCCGTTGACCATAAATTTACCATACATTTTCCCCTCCTGGGCCTTAACGGCGCAACAGTGTCAAGGATAGCCTCACAGGTCTCATTAAAGCAAGTAAGCAATCCATCCAGTGAGGACCCGTCTGATAAATCAAAGAAGGCTTGTTCAAACAGTGAGGTGAATTGAGTTGCAGTGTCAGAGTTCACATGACGACTATACCTACTGGGGCCAACAGGTGCCAGCAAATTACTTAGCAGAGTAAAATGAGATTAAACGTGGCAACATCAATGAACAGGACTTGATCTGGTAGTTTTATACAATTACAGATGAATAAATTATAGCTCAGCTCAGTTAATGCTTTTATTTTGTGATTAATGTCTTGGTTCCATCTGATATGAAGCAAGAGGTTTGCTGATGACACGACACTGCTGATGTGACAGGAAACAAGTCAACAACTCCTACTTCTCTTTTCCACTCACTGACTGTGAGTCAATGGGAATGTGTCAGGTTCATGTGAGAGGGTTTCACTCTTTGTTCAGATTCCACCTCCTGACTTCCTGATAAAAGCACAGGGCTGAACAATAATCAGTTATCTAATATCTCTTTGTCTGATTTAACAACTCTTGCTGCTACACTGTTGTTGACACAACCTGAAGAAACGCTAGACGGCCAATTGGCTAGTAACAAATGCAGAACACTTTCAAACAAGAACATGTCAACATCTACCCATAAGCTAGCTGTGTGAAGGTCTTCTCTAATGTGTGCTTAAATTCATCAATGTTCATTAAAGCAGCATCAGAACTAACTAATGTGGGTGACATGGCTGCAATAGTAGAAAACAGCTGCTAAACGGGGTTTGAAAACCCTTAAAAGACATTTTCTGAAGAGATTGAAAATACAAATTCTGTTAACGAAACGCCTGTGAAATGGGTTGGCGATTACATCATGGTTTGGATCAGTTTGCTTCACCTGGAACAGGATGAGCTGATCAACAATTTTACACATGATCCTTATTTTTAATACACCAGCAGGTGTTTATTCCATGCTGTAGTTCTTTTCTAAAACACAGAGCAGTTTTGTTTACCTGTTTTCCCGCTACGTTTCGTTTGCGGCTGCAAACTTCCTCAGAGCTGACGCTGATGGTGGCATCACTTCCTTCTCCATTTATCCGCGGGCAGCAGAGGACGTTGTCGCCCTCTGCTGCCCGCTCTCCCCTCTCGGATGATGCAGTCCCATGCGCGGTCCAACGTGTAAACTCCATCGTCCCTGTTCATGGTCCCACATCCACGTCTCCTTATCTCTATAGTGTCCTTTATCCATCTTTTGTATTTCTGTTGTTCGGTGTTTATGATCCTTGTGTTGTCCCAGTCCATTATGTGGTTTTCTCTTGTTACAGCTGACTTCTTTATTGTGCTTTCTGCTTCTTGTTTTTCTGCTCTTGTGTGTCTTCGACTTGTTTCTCTCTCGCACTCCTTTCTATGTTCTATTGTTCGTGTGTTGTGTTGGCGTCCGGTTTCTCCTATGTATGTTTTATTGCAGAGTTTGCATGGGATTTCGTAAACGACTCCACATTTAAGTCCAGCTGATATTTTGTCTTTTGGGTGCACTAGTCTGTTTCTAAATGTTGTGTATGGTTTTGTTGGTGTGTTTATGTTGTGTTTTTTCATTGTTGCTCTTACTTTTTCTGTTATACCTTTGATGTATGGTAAGGTTATCACTGGTTTTGGTTCTTGTCTTTCTGGGTTTCCGGTACTTTGCTTAGGTTGTTCTTTTCTTTCTGTTGTTGTTTGTTGTTTTCCTTTATTGCCCATGTTGGGTATCCGCAGGTCTTCATGTTGTATGTGTTTGTCCTCTTTGTTTGCGGTCTCTTCCTTCTGTTATCATGTTTGCTCGGTGATATAATGTTCTGATTACTGACATTTTGTGTATGGTGGGGTGTTCTGATGTCCATAATAGATATTGGTCTGTGTGTGTTGGTTTCCTATATGTGTTTATGTTTAGGCCCACGGATAAATGGAGAAGGATGTGACGCCGCCATCAGCGTCAGCCTGAGGAAGTTTGCAGCCGCAAACGAAACGTAGCGGAAAAACAGGTAAACAAAACTGTTCTGTGTTTTAAAAAAGAACTAAAGCATGGAATTAGAGATACGACACAGCAAGAACACACCTAAGAAGTAGGTGTTTATTTTACCCAAAGTCGATTTAAAGTAACACTAAATAGTTTTTTTTATACTTTAAGCTAGTGCTTTAACATTGAGCTCAGTGATTTGGGTTAGAAACTTGACCAGTTTCCTATTTGATGCCCCCTGCTGGCCAGATAATGCACTAAACAGTTTTGTGGAGCGGGCAGGTGTTCTAGGGGGCGCTCTTAAATCTGCATTACGGCTGTTAGCCATTTTCTGAGCAGTTAGCCTTTTCAGTTTGCTGATGGTCAACAAAAAGCACAAGAAGATAAAGAAGTTTGCTTTTCTATCAGCATCAAGGCAGATCCTGAAAGTAAAAGTAAGAGGGTAATGTCGTAGGAGGCGAAGCAAAGAGCTAAAACTGGAGTGAACTTCGGCGTGGCCACACTAGTTTGAGGAAGCTGAAAAAGACTATGAACTCACGGGCTGCTTGTGAGCTTGGTTTGTTGCTACTTGACTTGTACGTAGGGATGTCCCGTTCTGATATCAATATCAGAAGTAATTCGATACCAGCCCAAAAACAGTGCATCGGATTATATGGGACAACATCAAAAATCTCTGATAAAAGCAGTCTGTTAAGGGTCACATTTTTGCAACCACTGGTTAAGAAAATTTAGTTTATTTTTTTCATACTTACTGTTATTGGCTCTTGTTCTCTGATTGAGTAATATCACTTGATCAAGGCTTTCATAAATGCCACACTATGAAACAGGTAAAAGTATGTTTGATTTGTGCTGATATCGTATCTGACTGATATCGGTATCGGTCAATACTGAAAGGCTGCAATATCAGTTTTGTACCGGAAGTGAAAAAGTCCCTACTTGTAAGTGATAACATTGTTTGTCCAACAGTGTGGATCTTTTGATTTGTGACTTATTTAGTAAGACTTGGCTAATGTTAGTCTTAGCTCATTGGTAGCACTAGCTACAGCAGGCTGCTGCTGGGTTGTTCACGGTAGTTGCAATTCCACTTTCAACCAGTAGGGCAGAAAAGCAGGAAACTGCTTTACTTTCAATCAGGCACATCCTCGGGCAGCTTGTGCTGCTGCAGATTTTTGTTTTGTCACTAAAAACATCTGCAGAACAAATACTTTAAATGGACTTCATTTAGGTGTCTGACTTTGACACTGAGCAGTGCACAAAGCTCAGAGTTCAAAAACTGATTCAGCTTCAGAGGTTTTGTGCATAATCAACCAGTGTCATTTGTAGGGATGGGTACCGAATTCGGTACTTTTTAAGGTACCGACCGAATTCCATAGTACCAACCGAGCACCGATTCACGTCATTTCAAACGGTGCCTCGTTTCGGTACCTGTCCTTCGTAACGAGAACTTGCCTAGACAGCTGCGCATGCGCAAGAGTGTTACGTCGGTCCCTGCGAGCGAACTGTAAACAGAGCAGCAAGGGTAGAAAGAACGCTTAGCTTCCGTTTCGCTAATGGTGCGTTCGCTTTCTCCTCGGAAATTCTAACTTCCCAGTAGGAAAAATCGAATGAAAAAAGACGGCAAAAGGAATGAAGATACACAGAAAATTTAGTTCACAGTAAAGATGTTTGCTTCAGTTTAATGATCAACTTATAAAACTACAAGGACGATGTTACAATACAAACAGTTGTATGTTATTTATCATGATATTTATAAAATATGGTTATAAATTGAGAAGAATATGTATTTAATTATAAAAGAGAATTAAAATAATAAACACTCAAAAGTATCGAAAATTGGTACCGTTAAGTACCGGTATCGATTCGTAGGTAACATTACAAGAATTGTTTTTTATTGATTCTCCGTTGCAAACCACCGTTGTTAGTTTTTTGTCAGACTTGTAAGTAGGGATGCACCGATGGATCGGCATTTGATCGTAATCGGCCGATAGCGCCCCTATCGGTTTTGATCGGAATTTTCAAAATAGATCAGAGCAAACCGATCAGGTAGGGTTGTCACGGTAACCAGTGTAGCGCTAAACCCCGGTAAAAAAAAAAAAAAGAAAAAAAGTTGACAATAATAATAACCGTCTTGTTTTTAAAAAAACTATATTATCTTGGTGGGTTTACCGTGGCTGCGGTGTAGGCGCGGTGACCCTTACCAGCCACCGTATCATCGGCTGAAGTTGCCGGCGGCACGTGCGCGCATTGTTTACAACAAAACTTTCTTGAAGCTAAAGCTGAAATAATGGTCAAAGGAGGAGACGGCAGCGCTCAGGAGGACATTTATTATCCCTCAAAGAAGACAAAGTCGGAAGTACAGGCATCTTTTAGATATGTGAAGAATGCCGAGGGAGTTTATGGAAGACGGACGGCTATCCTGTTTGCAGCACGAGCAGAAAAAGTGTCTGTGAAAGGCAGCAACACTTCAAATCTCATGACACATCCGCGTGACCATCACCCACAACTCTACAGTCAACGTAAGGCAAGCTAACGTTAGCGTTTTAGCTAAAATGCGTGATCCGAGGATTTGGGTTGAGGGAGAATGCAATGAGTCGCTATATAAAGCAGCCGCAGCGCCGCTACCTGCATATAAACCGTGTCGCGGACACCGCCATGTTGAAATGACGCTATGCATTACGGGGCTCCCAGGGGCAGATAGAGTTGGTCTCTCTCCGAGAATAATTATGAATTTAACAACGATTACTGCCTGATGACATTTTCCCACATCTGCAAAGCTCACTGGAAGGACACAAACCGAGGACGATATTTTCCTGATATACGGATTACTCAAGTAAGGGTAAAAAAGTATCTGATTAGAAGGCTACTTGAGTACTGAGTATCATCTGATCTAATATTTTTAAAATGATGACATCAAACAGACATAAAATAAGAAGTTATGGGCAAATATTGGTATTTTAAAGACTGAAGGGGAAAATGTAAACAAATAAACTACTTAATTACAAAATAACACATTTTAGGAAAAATTTAGACACAAACTGAGGACAATATTTTCCTGATATACAGGGTTTATTTAATTGTGTGAAAATGTAGCATGTTTAAAAAAAAACGCGATAATACCAAAAACCGTGGTAATTTTGGTCACAATAACCGTGAGGTTAAATTTTCACACCGTGACAACCCTAACCCCCAAATTCCACTACCTCCGCTCCGCTGCGCTCCGCTCCGACACAAACGCCGGAGCAAAATCGGTCCCGTTGTAGTCAATCAGAGCAATTCCACTACTGCGGCCGTGCTCCGGCAGTGCGGCGCCGTGCGCCGCCCTCTGTTCCGGCATCTGGCAAAAATAGAATCGATTCTATTTTCGCCGGACGCCGGAGCACCTCCGCAGTAAATGGACAGAAATCACAACGGCCCAACAGGAAAAGGAGCGAGCACAATTTCCGTTTTTCACAATAAATCGATAAACAAAAGGCGTTTTTTGTTTCATATGCACAGGTTTAACAACTTTTAACAACTATCAATGGCGGCTGAAGTTTAAATGCACAAAAATAAGCCATAAATACAGTTTCTACTATCAAAGTAATCACACTTTGTTGATCCAAACACTGCTGATTTGTCAACACAAATGATGGGCAGATTAAACAGCTCATGCCGATGTTTCTCCCACACAACGGGTGTTTGGATCTAACTTCCGCGTTTATTGCTCGGACTGTATCGCAAGATCTCGAAAATCCCGCGCATGCTTGTTTGCCCCCCTCAGGTCTCCGCACCGGAGCGGAGCCGTTGTAGAGCGGGTACCAGTAAAAATTGAGTTCGGAAGCGAGTGGCTGCGGAAGGCGGGGGCGGACCGGAGCGGAGGTAGTGGAATTTGGGGGTCATACAGACCATTTTAGATTAGGTTACATTTCCTTTATTCCCAGATTATGTAGTTTGTAGCACTCATTATAATGTTGTAGAAAATTTCTGGCCAATGAACGTGATCGGTATCGGTGATCAGCATTCTATGATATCGGTATCGGTGATCGGCAGCAAAAAACCTGATCGGTGCATCCCTACTTGTAAGAATAAAAATATTGCCACACTGGTGAAGTACTGTAGCACTTTTTCGGGACAATTTCTTCCACCTCTCCTTGCTGCAACATCTTGTTTAAGTTTTGCTGTCTGTTTAGGTTTCAGAGGGGAGGGCTTGGTGACGGAGCGTGCTCGGGTCTGTGTTTTTGATTGGTTAGGTTAAGTAATGACTCTAGTATAAAGCTATCCAATAGGCTATGATGGAAAAAGGAAACTTTCATTGAAGTTTTTGTTGATCCATTTTTTCCTATTTAACCACACGTCTATTGATGGATATTTATCGTTATTGAATTATTGTCCAGCCCTAATCTAATCCAGGATGCAAGAAGTCTCATCACAGAACAGGTAATGGAGTTTATGTCAAAACTCCAGTCACTAGAGGGTTATTGACTAGGGGTGCTGATGTCACACTCAAGACAACTCTGACTTTTTTGGTGTGTCGTTCCGTGATGATGGCGTGACCCATGTCACTCAACCAGAACAGGGGCATCCATGTCTCTCTCCAGGAAACTCTTAAAGCCCCAACTCTTCTGAGAACATCTCCTACCCTCACATCTGACCTTCTCCCTCTACTGCAGTAACCTTTATGCATTTCATTCTAAGCCTGCACATTATTTCTGCAGCCACATGTGCCAATTCTATACTCGGAACACACTTCCTTGCTTAGCTAAGGGTAACGAGGAATGGGCTACAAATGACTCTTACAATCATCTTCGCAGACACGCACAAAATGACTTACCGCTTCCAGCTGCTTCTTCTTCTGAACCAGAAGTTCCAACATCAGATTGACATTTGCAAGGTCCAGGTTCTCCTGATCCGGATTCAAAATATCCTGAAAGACCTGCCACTGCGGCCCGTTCTAGGGGTCGAAAACAATGATCAGCAGGAAGAAACAGATTTTTCTAAAACAAACAAGTCTGCAAGTTTGAGAGTCACAAAGAAGGAAAAGACAAAGCAGGAATAAAATGTGAACCACTCACCGGATGATCTAATTTCAGTCTCTTCTCCTCTGACCGTTGTTTCTGTTTAAGAATCAGCTCATTTACTGGGAAACGGCAGCAGAGGCAGAGTGAGGGCGACAAGGAGAAACAACATAAGCTCCTTCTTTGAGCAGGATAACACCGACTTGATCACATTTTTAGAGTTGGGCATCGTTTGATTTTGAACGATTCTGGTTCCTATTGATTCCCGATTCCGATTCTTTCAAGACATGACATGCTTTACATGAGCCAGCTAACCACAGGTCCTACTTGATGAAACAATCTTAACTTCAACATGAATTTTAATTCTATGAACAACAGCATCACCTTCATTTAGACCAAAACATGTTTTGGAGAAAAAAAGAAAAAGACTTGCAGCACAACCAGTGTGTTTGTTTCTGACCACAACCAAAGTCTGGAAGCAGCCTCTGGGATGAGAGGCTAAATGTCTCCAACATATCCAGAAACGTGCAACTGTTTTCAGCTAAAACTCTCAGGATGATCATGTCCAGGATGACTGAGAACTACACCTCCATGCTGCAGCAGCATTCAGTCACAACAGAAAGTGAAACTTAAATGCAGCTGCTGTCAGTAACAATCTAACAGATTTAAACATTAAAACTCTCAACAGAAATAGTTCAGAAAGGAAATTTCACAACTTTGTATGTGATTTATTATTATTATTTATTGTGGCAGAAGCTGGTGTGGTCCACCACAGAGAAAGCTGCTCTAGCACGATGACTTTACAGGTTATTGTTCAGCCTTCTGACGCTCACACACACACGAGTGTTGGTGTCATCTTCCGGTCGGCTTACTAGGAATCAAAATAAAAACTTTGAACGATTCCAAAAAAAGCTAACAGTTGGTCCCGGTTCCAGTCGATGCCCAACCCTATTTTAAAACGAAACTAGCTAAATTCTCAAAATGATGACTGTAAAAACAACCATCCAACTTAAAACACCCACCTAGAAAGTTGGGGTACAGCTGAGCCACATTGTCAATAATACAGTTACACTTGGGACACTTGTTGCTGACCTCCAAGCTCCTGTGAATACACTTGAAACTGCAACAGGGGAAAGGGGAGCATTTAACACAGAAATAAACACAAGTCTGTTCTAAAAATCACGGAATGAAAAAAAACTCACCCTCTAGTGTCTGCCGCAAAAAATCTGACCTTTCCAATACAACTGATAATTGTATTTGTTTTCTCACTTCAAAAAATACTCTTGGTTTTCTCCGATTATACTCAGATCCCCCCAAACAAACCAAAGGTGTGGACACGACTTGTTCCCCTTTAAGCTACTCAAACATTCTGCCCTTTATTATAGGAATTAGCTCCAAAACTGACTCAATCTGAAAGAATATGTCTCACTGACAGAATTCAAACTGGTTTTTCAACATTTTTTAAACATTCAATCACCTGCCGCTGCCTGTCTGGGCCAGGTAACTCTGGCAGACGGCATTTTAAATCTCAAGGATCTTTACTTGTTAAATAAGGATTGCATTCATTTAGTTTTAAACTGACCTATTCCATCTATTTGATGGGCATTTCATTAGAATCACCTTACTAACAGTTTTTGCGAAAACGAATGTAAAATGTTAGTTTTAATAACTAAAAACTAGTAGATTCGCCGTTCAAACGGACTCCTAACTGTAAACAACATGAATAACAGCCACTATCTGTGAGTGAATAGTGTTTCTAAGGTGTTTCATTCAATTCAACCCGAGCTGCAGCTCCACACTCACCAGAAACTGTGGCCACACTTTGTCATGTGCGCCCCCTCTATCATTTCAAAGCAAATTGGGCTAAAAGAAAAGACAAATATGAATCAGAAACTCAGCTTTCACAGCACAGTCTCGGTTAGCTGACAGAGAGCTCACCAGACAAAGTCATTGCTTTTATCTTCGTATGAATCCAACAGGCCGTTGTATAAAGGTGTTGGATGGAGGGATCTCTTCCTGCTTCCCGAGGTTGAAGATGGTCTGCTGAGGGAAGAGAACTCGCCCCGGGACGAAACGGCGGACAGAGTTGGTACAGACAAGCCGCTCTCGCCGGCTGCTATAGCCCGGGAGGGTACAACGTTCCCAGAAGAGTTACCATTACTTGTTACGGTGGTGCTCCCGCTGCCTCCTGCGCTACTGCTGCTGGTGCTAGGCACCGAACTTGCCCCGCCACTGTTTGACTGCGGCCGGTTGCTTGACATCACGCAAGACCGGCTTTGAAAACTCCACCAAAAATCGGCTCCGTTGCTGTTCAAAGCATCCGGACAGCGCTGTTGTTGGGCTCCTTTAGCCGACTTAGCTGCCTTGGTGATACGCTAGTATCCTGGGAGAAAAGCAGAAGTGCTCATACAGAGCTACTGTAAACCGTGTCCACCGGTGTTTGTCGGGCGCTTGTCACTTGGGTATAGTTAGGTTACCAAGTTATAAAACACAAAAATATGTGAGGGAAAAAAAACACGAATACTGAAACAGGGAATCACAAAACCACGACAGCGTTGTGGAGATTAGCCTGCTAGTTCCCGTTAGCTTCTTCTTCTTCTCCTGTTAACTGCAGAGAAGGATCCCCACTTTGCCCCGTGTTTTCAATTACCGCTCTCTAGCGGAGAGGAGTTTGTGCAATTAGAGGATGCATTTCGCCAACGGCGCGCGCGCGCGCACGTGTGTGTGTGTGTGTGTGTGTGTGTGTGTGTTTTCTAGTACTTACTACATACTGAATAATAATAATAATAATAATAATAATAATAATAATAATAATACATTTTATTTGAGGGCGCCTTTCTCAAACCCAAGGTAACCTTACAAAGATAAAAACAAAAAACAACAGAGGTTAGATAGGGCAATAAAAACAAACAAGATACATACAATTTTGAAACAATTCTAAAGTCTAGGTCTAAAGGGAATAAACTTGTTTGAATAAGTGGGTTTTCAGGTGTGCCCCTTGAATAATGGAAAAGGGTCCGTATTTCTAATGACAGAGGGAAGTGAGTCCCAGAGCCGTGGAGCAGAGCAACTGAAAGCTCTGCTCCCCATGGTGGTAAGGCGAGCTCGAGGTTGAACCAGATGAAGTGCAGATGAGGATCTAAGAGATCGGGAAGTGGTAGCAATAGTTAGTAAATTACATAGATAAAGTGGAGCCATGCAGATTTAAATGTAAGTAGTAGGATCTTGCATATGATCCTATTGGCAACCAGTGTAGGTTTTTAAGAACATGAGTGATGTGATTTCTTGAGGGGAATTACTGAACACCATTTTCACAATTTTCCCTATAAGTGAGGACATTTTTCTGGTCCTCATTTTTTAAAAAAGCTTACCAGCGGGTTTTAGAGATATGGTGTGAATTAAGTTGTTATAGGGTTAGCAATAGCTCAGCATTGGTTATGGGTAGGGTATGGGTATGGGTTAGGCATAGTGGAGTCACAAAAATGAATGGAAGTCAATGGAAAGTCCTCACTATGATAGAAAGACAGACATGTGTGTGTGTGTGTTCATGAGTTCCATTGATACGTCTTTAGGTTTTCCGTTTTCATTTTCTAAAACTAAATTAGTAATATCATATAACCATGAATATAGAACAAGGTTGATATTCATAATGCAGGCAGAAGCAAGATTAAAATATCCATGCATCCATTTCCCCCCCTAAAATATTAAATTGTAAATTTAATATCAACAAAACCATATTTACTTCATTTTACATTTTTTGATCCTTTCAAATCTAGATTTTATTCAGAGGCTCATATTTTAGTTGCTTTTACTTGGTCACTCCAAGAATCAGTGATTAAGCCAAGATACACAGAGTTGTGTCTTTCAGGCATCCACCTGCAGCTCTGCAAATAAAACACAAGAAGCACTAAAATATTCACTCACAGTTTATTCAACCTGCTACTTGTTTTTCCACCTTTACCTCTACTTAGACAAACACGAGGGGGGTTGTCTACGTAGGCATGCAAGACATGGATTTTCCCATGTTTTTGTTTGCGGAAGAAGTTTATCATAGTGGAGCTCAGTTGGGCTGTGAAATAACTTTTTTTTCCCAGCAAAAGGAAAGGTGCATGGAAAAGTTGGTAGATTTCACAGAAAAGGACCACCATGTCAATTTCTTTGTATTTTGCTGATATTTGTTTGCTTTTACGTCGTCAAAGTAAAACGTTTAAAGTGTTAGAAAATACATTTTTGCATTAATGTAAGCTGCAGGGTTTCTGCCCCTGAATGCTTCCTGCATTCAGCTCCAGCTTCTGAGTCCCATGAGTAAAACACCTGCAGTGCTGTGTGCACACCATGTTGCATTTGTCCTCCTGAGCCCATCCCCCTCCTCTCTTTTTTAATATTGGTGGTGAAAAGCCTGCTCTCCTCCTTTTTTTCCTTTCTCCATTTATCTACATCAGCCTGGATTTTCTCCCATCGGGTCCCCCTCTTTTGTGCATGTGTGTGTGTGTGGCTCAGTCAGGGTGGAGCTGGATGTTACAGAGGTAAGAGAGAAACAGGTTGGGGGTGGGGGGGGGGGGGTGCAAGCATCGGGGTTGCTGAGGTCAAGCAGACCATCTCAGATGAAGGATAATCTGTGGTGGTCCCTGGCAGTGGGGGTCGAGGCCCCTGCGGAGCATGCCCATTTAAGCCTTCACTCCTTCACCAGACACATTTCTTTTTCACCTTCCTCCTTCTTTTTGTGTGGTTCTCTTCTCTCCGCTCCTCTCCTTATTTCTCCTGTTTTGTTTTTAGCCGCCACCCATCACAGCCACGGCTACACTTCAAAAAGATACTTGGCCTGCAGCAAAAGCCAAACGTTTAGCAGGCAGCAGATCCCAGTCAGACGGGCTGGGTTTGAGGAATTCCTGCCTCCCACTCTTCAGGAACTGTTTTTTGCCCGTTCGGGGGCCCCTGCCATAACTGCCAGTAGCCTCCTCCTCCTCCTCCTCCTCCTCCTCCTCCATCTCCATCTCCAGCCAGGGCCCTGTTTGCAAATTGAGCCTGACAAAAAAAGAAACAAAACCTGGGGGTGAAAGAAGGGGGCAACTTTTCAGAGGGTGTGGTACAAAAGCAAGATGATTTTTTTTTTTTTTACTTATACCACATTTCTGTGAAAACCTTAAAAAAACCTAAACACAAACGTTTTGGGGTGTTTGTAAAGATTGAAGTATACATATTGCTTGCTGCATCTGGAAACATCTGTCCACACCGGTCTTTTGAATTAGCACACCTTAAGTAGCTGCCAGTTATTTTCACCATTGTGAAAAGTATTTATTTGAGCAAAAACATTCTTTTATGTCTGCTAAGCTGCAAAAACACACAAAAAGGAAGAACAATGGGGAAAAAGAGCCTTTTCAATGCCACAGCAGTGGATATCGTTGCTAAACTTGGAGTTTCGCCTAATATTTGATTTGCAGTCAACTCTTCCACCATCTAAACAGTTTAAGCATGCAACCTTTGCTGTTATTATGTCATCTATGTGTCACCAGCTGCTTTTGCTGACTGTTTTGACCCTGAATTGACCTTGAAGAGAACTCCGCATAAACAGGGCAGCATACTTGGATGGGTCTTTTTCATGTGCAGGACAGATGTTTTGTACCACTGTGGAGAGAAAGGGCTGTTGCAAGGAAGGCAGGAGGACGAAAAGCTAGTTAGAAAAAGTGTTTCTCCAAATGTGTACACCGAAGGTCTCTCACCCTCAACGTCGTCCATCTTACCACGTATCTAGTACCATTTTACTGTCTAATCATTTGCTGCCATCTCTGCTCTTAAGTCGGCAGAACAGAAGCAACTAAAGTTTTCGCAAGACAAAAAAAATATATATCATATTCATGCAATTATTGTCCAATTGTATAAAAATAGATCCTTTAGAGTTTGGAAAACTTCAAAGGTTTCAAATATGCTTGCATTGTTTATTAATCCCTTCATGGTTTGGTCCCTCCCCTTGGAGAATTTTATTAAACACACAAAAAAGATAACACTTTACAAAATGGGTCCTTTTATTAACATTACTCAGTGCATAATTAAGCATTAATTAACAAAGAGTCCCTTTATTAGCATTACGTAGTGCATTATTGATCATTAATTAACAAAGAGCCCCTTTATTAACAATACTTAATGCATTATTAAGCATTATTAACAAAGAGTCCCTTTATTAGCATTACTTAGTGCTTTATTGATCGTTAATTAACAAAGAACCCCTTCATTAACAATACTTAGTGCATCATTAAGCATTAATTAACAAAGAGCTCATTTATTAACATTACTTATTGCATTATTGAGCATTAATTATCAAAGGGGGTGGCCTACTTAGTATTACATAATAATTGGCATAAAGTTAAACAGGTAATAATATTTTATGCTTAATAATGCAATAAGAAGTGTTAATTAAAGGACCCTTATTGTAAAGTGTTACCAAAGTGTGATAAAAACAGCTCTCTTAGGACCAGATAAGCCAGTAGAGGAGACTGTGAAAGAGTATGTACCCTGGTATTCAAATTTTAATCCGTGGTGACACTGGTGTCACATCGCATTTCAAACATCTGCAAAATTACCTCTGGAGTTATATATTCAAGCTCAACAACTCCAAGTGACATCACATAAATCAAAAATTATTCTATTTCTTTATTTTAATTAATGTTTTTCTACATTTTGATGTCTTTACTCCAATCTGTTTTATATTTAAAAAGGTTTGGGTTCTTAAGGATTAATTCAAAAGTGTTTTGCCTTTGCTGCTTAAAGAAAAAAGAACCTACAAATGGTTAAAAGCCAATTGACCATTTGTAGATCTGACTGGGTAATCAGATCAAAATTACAGGGTTAAGCATGTCTATCTCTGTCCTTTTATCGTTGTTTAAAATGTATGTTGTTCTTTGAGGACCATAGCCTATGGCTACATCTGGTGCATTTACACAAACTAGTGCTCATTAATGTGTATTGTCCTCTCCAAATAACACAATAAACAAAACAAAACAAACAAACAAACAAAAAACGAACAAACATCTGAATGAAGAGCATCATTTGGTATTTTTATTAATAAAACTCCAAATGCAGCTTAATTTACAGAATATGAACTCAGAAAACTGTGGATATTGAATCTTTTATCACCTCCTATCGGCAAATGACCGAGACATGTTTTGATTGTAGACATTTGAGAAAGTGCTGCAAGGGTTAGACACACACCTCCATGCTCCACTGCTTTAAGCTGCTGCATGCATATATTGTGATCAATAACCAGATAAAATGCAAAGTAAAAGTTCCTGCAGGTTGCTTTGTCAACACACTTCTGACAGCCATCCAACCTGCAACAGCCCTTTTTCCTGTCTGCACTCATGGATCAGAGAGATGCAGAGAGACCAGGCAAGGGCTGGAAGAGGAGAAGAGGATTTCCCTTGTAAAACTCAAGTGTGAAGCAAGGGCAGGACGCACCCCCACCCCTCCACCTCCACCACTACACTTCCCCTAACGGTGATGTCAGTGCGAGCAGGGGCTCCCTGATAAAAACCTTTGGACTGGAATGAAGGAGAGCAAGAGAGAGAGAGAGAGAGAGAGAGAGGAGGAGGAGGAGATGGAGAAGTGAATGGAGGAGGACATTACTACTACTATTGCCTGGACCGGTGCAGCAGCAGCAGCAGAGAGGCGCACGCTGAATCGCGAGCAGACACCGGACAGTGATTTATGGGACTCGTTTGTTTCTGTCCTCCTATTACAGGACAGCGTCTTCTAGGGGAGCTGTTGACACTTTGCTCAGTGCGGTGTTTGCTTTTGGAGTTGGCCAAACTCACCTTGCGGTCATGTTTTTGGAACAGGACGCGCTAAAAGGTGCGACAATGGGCAGGTAAAAAGTACCAGGAGGACTTTTGTAACGCGTGTTTTGGATAAACTCGGATGAGAGTGATTTTGTAAATGTGATTAAACCAGAATTTAGTTATGCACCTTCCTTTGTCACGTTGGTGATTCTGACACCAAGTCAGCCGTGGCGTCCTCGTCTTGCGTTTAGACTGATATGAAAGAGGCAAAGCTATAAAAAACGACTGCAGCTGCGCCAAGAAATTATTTAATTTAGCTGACTATATATATTTTTATTTTAAATTAAAAACATTATCTACATTATTCGAAATCTACAAATAATAATCTCAAATTCTGTGTACTTTTCCTTGTGTGACTTTGCTGATTCTTTATTCTAATCTTATTTAAGAGAGAAAGTTTAAATCAGATTTACGGATGGGTAATCTGTGCAGATGTTTTAAATGGTCTGAACATAATCTGGTGTAAGGCTTTTAAGCAGGTTTGGTTTTGTCTTTATTCAGAACAAACGCAGACTAGTCAGAGAAAATGTTGTTTATCAGACTAATAGCAATCTTCCTCATCCTCATCACAAACACGTGGCTACTCAGTCCAGTTCGATCAGATGCGCTTAGGCGGTACAAGAGCTCATTGGCCCGGCGGGCGGACCGAGAGCTGTCCAGACTAGCAGGTGAACCCTGCACCGTCTCCGGCGTCTGGCGGTCCCGCAGGCAGCCCCGCGCCCTTTCCCCGGTCCAACACCGTCCCCTAGCGGCTACCAGCCGAGGTGCGCTTTACCCCGTCCTGAGCGCTCGGGTTTGCGCAGGCGAGTGCAGGTCCGACACCGGGGTCCGACAGGTCGCTCCTGCTGGGGAGGACAGCGGCGGCTGGGGCGCTGGCCAAGAGGCGGAGGTGAGAGCAGGCGGTGGACAAGTTAAGTTACTCGAAAGGTTATATGAGAACAAAATCTCAAAACACGAGAAAGAGTCAAATAATGCCCATGGAGGCGCGTCGCAGGAACCCGGGAGCCGTGCGCCGTCCCCGCGCAGCTATAGCTCCAGGTTTCCCCGCAGCCCAGACGCGAAGCTTCGCTATGAGGAAGGGGGACATGCCAAGTGGGAGAAAGTTTCTCCCAACAGCTCGGCACACCACGGTGGCCTCCGGGTCCCCCAAGACCTACCGCAGAGGGACGGCGACAACCAGTCTTCCACGGTGACCCTGGAGGATGGCGCGGAGGATTATTCCGGAGAGGTGGAGGAGACGGACCCGCCGGGTAGCTCACCCTGGAGCGGTCCCGTGCCCAGAGTGCCCCCCTCCTGGATGACCGCTCTGTACTTCCGCGGGCACTGGGAGCAGCTGAAGGTGAAGCTGGCCGAGGGAGTGGAGCTGCCACGGGCCAGGTTCAGCCTGGAGTTGTGGGTGAAGCCGGAGGGCGGGCAGAGCAACCCCGCGGTCATAGCAGGTGGGTGTAACCATGCTCCACTAACGCACCACCGCAGCTATTCTGCCTTCTTCTATCTCTGCTTTAACTTCATCCTCCTCATTATTATTAACTTTCACTCACATTAGACCAGATATAAGACTTTCTGGTGCAGCCCGAAATACTGTTGAAATACTTATAAAATATTGTAAGTTACCATTCAACCTTCTCAGCTTCATATTGTTATTTAATGAAATGTTTTTGACCAGTAACTCAGTGGCCATGGGCTTCGATGTGTTATAAAAAAGCATTTAAGTTTTTTTCTAAATTTCTAAGTTAATAAATGAACCCTGGAACATGCATCCCTGGAAACTAACAAAAAGAAAGTCATTATAAAGAGGTGGCGAACAAACCTCCCCATCTACATCATATTTCTGCACGAGGAGTGAAAGAATGATCTGTTGTGATTCATTGCTTGAAATTAGGTCAGTAGTGGTTATTATGAAGACGTGTTAGGGTTTAATATAAAAGCAGTGCCATTATTTTGCTGTATTTTCCTAGTTCAAAAATAAAGAAGTGTCTCTAAGCCTGGAACTTACTTTTGTTTTCATGTTGCTGCAGCACAAACGAAACAATATTTCCCCTTTGGACACAGACTTAACATCTGAAAACACGTGGTTACCTAACCACAAAAATTCCCAGTGTGTGTTTCCCTTCTCTGCTCAGAGTTGCCTGACAGATTTTATTGAGTCTGAACAGCAGCCACAGACACTCTGATCCAAGGAAAGCTTCGGCTTTGCATGCTCTTCACATGACGACGAACATCCTTGTTTTTCTAACATTTAGAAATAAGAAAAGTGTTGCATTTGAAAAGCTGCACTCCTGACAGACAAACACAAATGATCAAACACACTGAAGAGAATGAAAGTGCCAGGGCGCAGCACCTCAGCTGTCCCGATAGCGAGGGAGACCACAAACTGTTACGTCTGCTCACATTTACTGTGATCAAAGATCCTACTGCGTTACACAACTGTCTTCCACCACGTTGCTTCCTTATGTGAGAACGGCATTTTTTGGCATGGGCTCTTTTCTTTGTAGTGTCCTGAAGGAATTTGACAAATACATTCAAAACAAACAACATCCTTTTGTTTCTAGTAGCTGTGACGCTGACAGAAAAAAAATCCTGTTTTACATAATAAACAAAGCAATGGGGACTTTTCTATGCATGCTTTATTAAACCTATTAAAGCTAATATACCGTAAATCCTCTAATACAGGCCCAGGCCTGTATTTGACTCAAGCTCATCAAGCTCCAGGCCTTTATTGGAAAGAGGGCCAGTAATAGAGGCAGGCCTCTATTTCCATTTGAGCAAAATGAAGTAATGTTCATTGGAGTTTTTGACAATTAAAATTGCGCCCACATTTTCAAAGTTAAACACATTTCTTTTAACAACGGTAGTTTCTGCTTCAGCCCTCCCCCCTCCCCCTGCGCAGCGGCCGCAAACTCACTGATGCGCCTGCAGCCTCTCAGAGTTCCTGCTGCTCTAAACATTAAAATAATTATTTCATTTTCTGTTCCTCACTTCTGATTACCTTCAGTGGTGTCTGTTTGTTACAACCACCAGGTACAAAAACTAACTTGTTTTTATTTGACTATTTTTCTGTCCTGCCTGTTTATTATCTTCCTGCATCTCCTCTCAATCCTAAAGAAAAACTGCTACCTGGGTTCATATATATTCACCTCATGAGTTACCTTTGAACTGCAGTTCTAAAAGATCTACCGACCGCAAAAACAGCGGAGTGCTCGCCGGCCACATCAGTTAGGTGTGTCACCGAGGACAAAACAGGTGATGCGCCCTGATCCACAGCAGCGAAACACATCAGGCACAAATAAAAGAATAAAAGACAGAAAACATAAAAGGAAATGAGCCGACATGAACGATTGCATGTTAAATTTGTTTTTGAGGTGGCAACACCTGATTTGATCATGTTACTGTGGCCGTGCTCAGGACGCAGATGTATGGAGCGCGTCAACAATCAGAGCTTTGCATGCACAAGCTGGTTAAGGTTAGGATGGGGGTGAGGGGAATGTTAAATTGCAAGAGGGTAAACGTCACAATTTGGTTAAATGTCCGTTTTACGGCAGGTGTCAGTGGCGACGCTCTGGCACAGCGCATTGCCTCCTGACGCGCAGGAGCTTGTCACCTGCTGACAGCAGGCTGCTGTCTTTTCCGAGGACTGCATCTTGCTGGTCATTATCACGTGACAGCGACTAGTTGATGACAGGCATAAAAAGTCACTATAGAGCGGTGAAGTCGACTAGTTCATACAACCCCTACTGCTCCCCAGAGTGTTCTGCAGCATAATCAGCACGTTCTCTTTGAACTTGATATCAAATTTTCGCCTCCTCTTCGTCTCTGCACGGTTAAAGTTACCCTCGCGGTCTATCACTGGCAAATCAAAAGTGAGACGGATGACACAACCGCCCCCCGTACTTGCTTGTTACCACATTCCACCCGGCCACAATAAAAAACCGGCCATTATTCACCGACTCCGACACCGGCCAAAATATGATACCCGGCAGTTAATTAAATACAGGCTAATATTAGAGGATTTACGGTAAACCAAACTGGCACAATGTTAAAAAAAGTGAGAATTCCCCTTGGTAATCATGAAACAACATTGATTAACTACGTCATGTGAAAAGCTGGGATGTTTCGAACTATCTACACTCGGGCTGGATTACTACCAGTCCAGAATTAAGAATCGCTTCGATAGAATCTTGAAACATAAAAGAAGGCTAAAAGATCTCAAGAAGTAACATACTCTAAATCCATCAGCTACAAATTGGAAGGTGGTGATTGGGTCTCAGCCCCCCTTATGACAAGTGGAAGTGTCCACCCCATCTGTAAATCAGGAGTATGAGTGTGTGTGCATGTGTAAGAGTAAAGGGCTTTGGGTGGTCGTAGAGGCGTCATTTGGCACTTTGGGTCTCACTCGTGTTAGAGTTTATGACTCAACAATAGGAAAGACGTGTTGGTTTAGAATCCCCTTTTTACCATAATAAATTACATTTCCTTGAATACTGCCTTTTATTTATATTTAAGTTTGTTTCATGCTTTAAAATGGTGAAGTGTGACAATAAAAACAAACAAAAAATACTTTTGATTGAGCCACATATGGATTTAGCCATCATATTAAAGCTCTATTTGGTTATTCTCTTCATCTTCTTTCCAAGTGTTATTTATTTTTCTTGGTTGCAATTTGCAGTTTGTGCCACTAGATATCACTGTCTCCCCACTGGGCCATTTAACTATTTACCGTGTCGTAAAGTTGTACTATTCCATCCATTTTCCTCTGCTTATCCTGAGTCAGGTAGTGGAAGCAGCAACCTAAGCAGAGAGGGGCAGACTTCCCTCTACCCAGTCACTTGGGCATTGCCTGGCAAGCCATCCTATATTTGTGAATATATGGTCCGGCCACGTCCCGGCCTGGGATCTTTCTGCATGGAGTTTGCATGTTCTCCCTGTGCATGCGTGGGTTCTCTCCGGGTACTCCCTCTTCCTCCCACAGTCCAAAAACATGACTGTTAGGTTAATTAGTCTGTCTAAATTGTCCTTAGGTGTGAGTGTGTGTGTGTGTGTGTGCATGATTGTTTGTCCTGTGTGTCTCTGTGTTGCCCTGCGATGGACTGGCTCTCTGTCCAGGATGTACCCCGCCTGATTGTCCATTGACCGCTGGAGATAGGCACCACCACATTGATCATATTTTTGTCTGTAATTAAATGGTGTTGTTAATAATTGGGAGTAGATGTCAAAACATTTTTTTTCTGAAATAGGATTGATTCAGATACTCTTAGCATTCCCTTTTCCCAGATGAATCAGAATCTAAACAGACATGTTAATGCAGAGACCAAGTAGATGTCAGGACATTACACCAATGACTCAACAAACAACTATCAGGATGAGCTAAATAAACAAACAAATAAGTAAAACAAAATACACCAAACACCACCGATGTTGGAGCTGAGTGAGTATTGGAGTTTCTATAAAAGTCAATGTGTGAAAAGAAGATTGCTTGCTAGCATGCTTGCCAGGGCTTTGTGGCCTGTTTTAAAAATAAATGCCGCTTAGAAACATCAGCATCTAATTTGATTCAGTGCAATGGCTGTGTTAATGCATGGCAGTGCAATGTTTCACAAAATTAAAAACACATTTACCATAAACGTTGTTGTTTTGCGTTACAAATAAAATGCTCTCATCTGGAGTTGCCTGAACCACAAAAAAACAAAAAACAAACAAAAAAAACACCCTCTTCCTGTTGGGTGCCATTAAATATTATATCCCCACAGCATAGTATGCATGGTACAGCACTTCTGTGGGGTTTCCAAAGAAAAGACCTAAACGTCTGGCAATGCATTGTGAAAGTTTTAGATTTCAATTTGTTTCGCTAATATAGACTAACCCTAATTAGAGTAATTTTCATGTCCTCAAGACTTGCATTTCACGAGTCAATAGCCACCCTGGTGCAAAATATTTAAAGTGAAACATCTCCAAAAAGTGGCCCACTTCCAAGAGCGTTTCACTACAGTTCCCCACTGAATAAAACCACACACATACATGCATAAGTGTCTGCGTGCACACATACCGCACCGAGGAGGGTGAAGGGGTTCCCTGACCCTTCGCCGTCCCAGTTGTTTGACATCTGGGCAGCAGATGTGAGTCTGCGTCTGTTGCATGAGCAGATGGAAACATCACGGCCTTGCCGTGGCTTAGTGAAAAACGTTCGTCCTTCTTCACTCCGTCCTCCTGCTCTCTCTCTGGCTCTGAGTGTTTTCTCTCCGTCTGTTTCCCAGCCACTGTGCAGCTTTTTCAATTCTTAAGTGTAATCTGCTCGGAAAGATTAAGTGGTTGTAAGTAAGAAAGTAAGTAGCCTTTATTGCAGACTCGCGGTCCAAAGAATACATAGAAAAATATACAAAGGTGGCATCAAAAAGAAAACAACAAACCCGTTAAAAGAAGAAAAGTATCCTACAAGAGACAATCGTACCAGTGCTTCCACAGTTTAGAGGTGTAGCGGACAGCACTATATCTAGTATTAGTCGGAGTTGATGACACTGTTCATGGAGACATCAAGACGGCATATAAATCTATACATAAAATTTCTTAAAACAGCTTTAAATGTGCCGACCCCAGCAGAAACAAACTATTCACTAGCACTAGTCCATCTGGGCTTTTTTTTACCAAAAGTCTTAATGCATCGTTGTGAGCCACCTGCAGTCTCTGGATACTGGCTGTTTTATAGTTCCACCGTAAATGTGCTGTGTGCAGTGAGGTACAGTAAGCTCTAAACAAGTTAAGTTTGACTTTAACAGAACAATATCCAAATTGACGACACAGTACATTTGCTTGTGCATATAACACCCGGCACTGACGATAAATGTCCTCGTCGTCTGACAGGATGTCTGTCAACACACGACCCAGACACAGGTTGTGTTTAATTGTGAGAAAGGACCGTTTTCATTCAGATCACTATTTATTTTGACATGTTTTCTTCTATAAAACATGCATAACAGTCCCTTCACTGTGTCCTAGGTGTCTTTGACAACTGCTCCCATTCACTAAGTGAGAAGGGCTGGTCTGTAGGCATTCAGACTGTGGAAGCAACAGGAATCAAAGACGCACGATTCTACTTCTCTCTTCGTACGGACAGAGCTGTGAAGTCCACCACTGTCTACGGCCACCAGCGGTACCAAGCTAATGCCTGGACTCACCTAATGGCAACATACAACGGCCACCGCATGACCCTGTATGTCGATGGGGCTAAGGTGTGTGATTTTTTTTGTTTAGAAGAACTTCTGGGTTCATTTTTTCATTCTCAGCTTTTTCATCACAGTCAAACGGAGACAATGATGGCAAAAACAATCCAAAACACAGGCCTGCTTAGTCTTTTTGCCCTGTAATTTTAATAATCTAATATTAGGAAAAATAAACATTTTTATATAGGTTTGTATGGACAGTAAAGTCTTAAAAGTGTTTTGGATAAAATTTGATTTTACATCAGTCTACATTTTTGCTTTTACACATCACATAGATCTCAAAGTTCTTACATCGCTTCTATCAGACATAAGCATTTAAAGCATACTTGCACGATCATTTTCTGGAAAATAACCATCAAATTATTATTGTCTATTCATGTTCATAATATTTTCAAATATGGGGAAGTTTACGTCTTGTTTCTTGATCATTTTTTTAATTTCCTGTTTTTGTCTCAGGTTGGAGAAAGTAGTTTCCAGTCTGGGAATCTCTACAGCTCATTCATGCAGACCTGCAGGACCTTATTTCTTGGCGGTAAACAATCTGACCAAGGACAGAGCTTCAGGGGCCACATTGGAGGAGTGATCTTGTGGGGCTATGCCCGCACCCACGAGGATCTACTGAAAACACCACTTCAGATTGACCAGAACAAGCCAGTTGTAGCCATGTGGAGGGATTTTACTGATGTAAATGCTTTCATATAATCTCTGTGTAGTCATTATGTAATGCAAACGTATATATTTGTTAGAATTTGTTTATATTGGGGAATTCTTGTTGGTTATGTAAATCAGAAGTGAACTGCAACTGTTACAATAACATTTATTGTCCTTAAGGTGCATCGTTTCTGGACCCCGTATAAATCTGGCCTTCACCCAGCTGTTGTCACCACTCCGGTCCCTGAACAAGAACTTGTCTCCACGTTCCTGCCGCCACCTTGTGGCCTGACTCAATGCGACAACCCAGACATCATCTCTGGGTACAACAACAACTGGCAGCTGCATCCTTCCAAACGCATTCTCTACCAAATCGTCAACCTCTCTGATGACGACGGTGGAAATCCAACAGTGACTCAATCCCAGATCCAGATGCAGCATCAGGCTATAAATGAAGCTTTTCGGCCTTACAACATCACCCTTGATTTGAGTGTCCTTAATGTTAAAAATTCCAGCCTTCAACGGAGATTTATCCTCAGCAACTGCCGAATTGGCAAGATTGGGAACCGCCAGTGTGACCCAGAGTGTGACCACCCAAGGACGGGCCACGATGGAGGGGACTGTCTCAGGATAGGCCACTGCTACAACTGGAAGAGACAGGATGGGGTTTGTAATGAGGAGTGCAACAGCATCTACTATGACTACGATGATGGAGACTGCTGTGACCCAGATGTCACCGATGTCCTCAAGACTTGCTTTGATCCCGAATCGCCAGAGAGGTGAGGTTATGAGCATTAAGCAGGTTATTACTTATAGTGGTCCTTCACTGAAAACACATGTTTTAATGGTTATTTCTGATTATAATCAGTCATTCTGAGATTTTTCATGCAGTTTGAACATGAAAATGGTCTCCTACACCTATCTCCTGCATTAGATTAGAAAATAGATGGTGAAGCTCTAGGAACTGAAAATCCTGACAGATCTACATCAAGCAGTTGCTTGGACTCACCCATCTTGGCTAAAAACAGGGAAGGCTGTTGTTTTCTGCCCTCTCCTGGACGCTAAACCAACATCTCCACTAACTGTTAGCATTAGCAACTCCACCACACGGCAGAACTCCTTCAAGCTTGTGTTATTAGTGGAGATAAAACATCAACAATGCAAGGCAAACAGAGTCAGTGGTAGCGTCGCGTTGCTATAAGCCAATCCAAGGCGAGCTGTCCAAATATCAGAAAATAAGGCCCTGTCCTGATACTAACACTTCCTCCCTTGTGCCCCTCAATGGCACATTCCCATCCAGGGGTGCGAGTGTGTAGGGTATCTCATTTATCAAGTGCAAACTTTGGCCAAGCTCCCTTTGCAGCCTTGATCTGCACTTTGCCGAAGTCCGCATCAGTGAGGTATTACCCTCCTCGATCTATTGTTGAATGGGAATTTTAAGAAGAAGGTGGAGCCATGGCTCAAGTAGAAAATATGTATTTTTAAGTATAATTATCAAAATATTTAATATTTTATTGTTGTGTACAGGTTTGATTACAATGTTTCTCTGTTGGAAAGATGCATTACATGTCTGTTGATAAATATTGTTCACTGATAACGGTGCCGGTGAGCATTTTAGGACACATCATGCCTCACTTGTTTCAATATCATTCAGTTGTAATAACATTCAGTAAAATTTTACAAAGAGCAGAGTCAATGTTCTCTTTTCGGTCAGGAAAAAACCCATCTGGAATGTTCTTGGAAATTCAATTCTTCAATATTAGAAAATTGTACCTAAAATGAACGAATTTTTTTTCAAGACGATTAATGGTTTTTATCCATGATCTGAATTGAGACTGTGTGTGTGTGTGTGTGTGTGTGTGTGTGTGTGTGTGCAACGGTGGCACAGGAGTTAAGTGCTCGCCCTGTAATCAGAAGGTTGCAGGTTCGAGCCCCACTCAGTCTGTCGCTGTCATTGTGCCCTTGGGCAAGACACTTAACACATCTTGCCTGCTGGTGGTGTTCAGAGAGACCGGTGGCAGCTGTGGCTGCAATGTAGCTCATCACCACCAGGGTGTGAATGTGTGTGTGAATGGGTGAATGACTGATTGTGTTGTAAAGTGCCTTGGGGGGTTCCAGGACTCTAGAAGGTGCAATAGCAAATACAGGTCATTTGCATATTTGTGTTTTCTCCCACACAAACTAAAGTCGTTTTTGTAATTAGTCTTCTGTTTATGAATTGCATTGCCAGAAGGCACACTTGTTTATTGTTTGTAACTTGTTATCTTAACTTGTTGAGTTAGGTTTACTTCGGTTCCAATGTATTTAAAAAAAAAAATTAGATATTCATCTAGCCCCAGAAAAAAAGGGAAAGAGAAAAGAAACTTACTGATTGCATAGACGCCAGGTTTGTATTGTTTTTTTTTTTATTCCAAAGATGGTCAGAGTGCCAAATATGTAAAATTAGCTTTAGATCACATCACCTATTCATACTTCCAGTCTTGGTCTTTAAAAGACGTTTTTCAGATGACAGAGGCGAGGCTGCCGAGCACTGGCGCCACCAGTCCCTCCGACCACCACCAGCATTTAAACACTGGCCATTTTTCAGTGCAGAATTACATTTCTCACTGGTCACTTGTTTTGATTCTTAGCACCTTTATGCAACTTTTTCTTATGAAACCAAAAATAATTCTATCCAAAGCAGATTTTTGTTATTGGGTGAAAAATCTCTGGGAGTAAAGGTTTTAATGACGATCGAGTATTTAGATCCTCGTGACTTTAATGAACTGTCTTGTCAGCTAAATTTCAGCCTTTTCAGTGTTCGCCACATGGGTAGTATTGTTGAAGTGGAGGGCTCCTTGTGGCCAACAGATGGAGACTGTGACTGTACCATGCAGCTTCTAAGTGTGAACTTCCGCAGCTGGACATTGCGCTTGCTTTTACTTCTTCTCGAAGATGCTTGCTCAACCATGGATGTGTGTGGTGTCATTACTTGGCCATATGCAGGAAAAGCTTCAGGTGTGTCATAATTAAATGTAAATTTATGTTGTTCTGTCATGAGTCTGTTGGGATAGAAGCAGGAGGAGGAAGGAGAGGGGAAACGTGGTTGGTAGTTGTTATGGTCAGATGTTCTCTATCCTAGACAAGCTTTCTACCCTGCAGAGAGGAGATGGACACTAAAAAAATAGCTGGACAGCAACCAGTTCAGCACAAACGCTGTTGTTTAAGGCCTCGGGCATGTTCGGTCTTCATCGATTCATTCTGGGGGTTACGACATATTAAAAAATCTGCTACCTCAGCTGCCCATCTTAGGTACATTTTTTATGACTGAAATACAGAAATACGTGTGAACAAGCTTTTAAATCCCAAAACTAGATTCGATCTGTTTTTGTCACTTTCTTTTTGCTTGAGACACTTTCACAGGTTGGTCTTCTGCTGTTCAGATAGCGAATCCTCTGAAGTCTACAGTATGTTGTACTTTTCAATGAAGTAGTGAAACGTCTGCAGGGAATCTTGCCACATTTCCCGTCTATAAGCTCCCGACCTTCCACTAAAACAACACACACAGGAGACTGGGGTGTCGTAAAAGCTGGGCCCTGTGGGTTAGCAGTAGTATAGGTCTCCTTGAAAGGTTCTGACCTCGGCTAGTTGAAAGCGCTTGCATGTGTGAGCACTTTGACATGACCATATCTTCTTGTGCATCTGTGTTTGTGAGTCATGGATCAGACTTTCTCAGGCCGAGGGAGAATTAACGAGAAGATGACATTTTGCTGGCTCCAGCGGAGCGCTGCAAGCATTTTTATGTTTGGGATCTGGGTTTTTGATATCGCCCTCTTCCCTCTCCCCAGTCTCTCTGAGCTCCGGGCCAGCTGTTCTGATTGTAGGACCCCGCCGTGCTGGCCAGTGCAGACCCAGAAGATTTTAGTTGCACAGATTTGTTTAAGTTAAACCAGTTCTGCAGTGACGGCCAGGTATACTGCAGTCACTGGCAACACAACAAAGGAAAGAAAGAAGGGAGGAGGAGGGAGGTGGGTGCGAAGAATGGAAAGAAAGGGATGAAGTGATAGGGGGAAATCGTGTACTTTGACTTAATAGGTGTCCATGAAATTCATTAGTAAATCAAACTTGGAAATTAAACTTGTGAGCAGTTTTTTCCAGCCTGTTTTCTCTTAAAAACATAATAGCTGCAGTATGGGGCTAGTTGATACTTTATTAATCTCTCTTTGCAAAATTCTTTCTCTGCATTTGACTCATCCCTGAGAAGTGGTGGGCTGTAATTTCTCTGCTGGTGCTGGGATCAGACCATGCACCTTGCAGGGAATCACTCTTCCCCATTGAGCCATGACTGCTTAATCCATCCTGTCACACCCTGTCCTGTCTCCCCTTATGGTTTAGTCATGTGTCTCTGTTAATTGCTCCCACCTGCCTCTCGTTAACTTCCCAGCAAAGTCCCAAAAAGATACAGTCATGATTGGGTGGACCTCTAGATAGTCTGCTGCCCAATCCAGAGGTCCATCCCTCAAACAAGGCACCACGAAGGAGACCTTGTTAAATTCAGATGATGCCATGTCCAAACTATGGGCGCAGTCCTGAATGAAGCCCCGACAAGTGTCCGGGTCTCCATGATAGGTGTACATAACCTGGGATGTAGGTGAAGCTGAAGGTACCGCTGGGTCCTGATGTGGTTGGTCCATTCTGTCACGCTGAGGAGCAGGAGGTTAGGACCCAAGACGCAGACCCAGGATGACACGAGGCAGGAAGAAGAATCCTTTATTTTGGATGACAAAATAAAAATCCCAAAAGGGCAGGAGGCAAACACCCAGTAACAAAAATGAAGCAGGGATAAATCCAAAGCTCACTTTATGAGCAAAGTACCAAAGACCAAGAGGGAGAGACGAAAACAACGCTGACATAAAACAATGATCCAACACGAGACAAAGAACTGAAGGGGTTTAAATACAAGAGGGTTGGGAACTTGGATGATTGGAAAACGAGAGGCAGGTGGGAGCAATTAACAGAGACACATGACTAAACCACAAGGGGAGACAGGACAGGGTGTGACAAACGGTAGAACATGTTTTGTGTTTTTGTAGTAAGTTTGATGTAATTAGGGGTGAATTTATAGATAGGTTGAAAGATAAAGGATGTGGCATTTGGAATTTGAGAACGTTGTTGAATGGCAGTGGGTCCAATTATAAGTTGGTGCTAGAGTTTCTTAGGAAAATTAAGGTATTTAGTAGAATTTAGTTTTTTATTATTTCTCTCTCTCTCTCTCTCTCTCTCTCTCTCTCTCTCTCTCTCTCTCTCTCTCTCTCTCTCTCTCTCTCTCTCTCTCTCTCTCTCTCTCTCTCTCTCTCTCTCTCTATATATATATATGTATTTTTTTTTTCTCTCCTCGCTCTGACTCACACTCCTGCACAGTAGGTGGCGGTAATGCACCTTAAGTTGGTTGCCACCCGCCATTTAACCGGAAAGGAAGAAGAAGAAGAAGAAGACAGGGTGTGACACATCCAGGATCATTGTAAAGACAAACCTGCTTGGCTTTGAATATTTAGAGGAAACAATAGTTTCTGGAGAATACACACCTACATGCCAATTCAACACTGAAAAGCCCCTTATTGACCTGAGCAACTGCTGGATTATTAGGCCCGAGCAGCGAAGCGCTGCGAAGGCCTATTGTATCTGCTCCGTTTATTATTTTTAGGCCCGAGCAGCGAAGCGCTGCGAAGGCCTATTGTATCTGCTCCGTTTATTATTATTACGCTTTCTTTTTTCTTCCGCGTCTTTGGGTGGCCTTTAGGGGGTCTTAGCATATCCAAAAAGTCACCAAATTCTGGCCCAATATAGAAAGTGCGTGAAATTTACGTATTTCACTGGCGATGTGAAAGTTGATAAAAAAGTGGCTCGACAGCGCCCCCTAAAGAGTGAAAAATACCCCTCTCCATAAAGCTTAGTTTATCGTACAGTTATGAAATTTGGTATACTGGTACTACTCAACAGTCCGCACAAAAAAGCCTCTTGCAACCATGGTCAATATAAAACAGGAAGTCGGCCATTTTGGGTTGAAATGGCGATTTTTAGCCGTTTTGGCCATTTCTAGGGTCTATATTTGGTTGAACAGTTTCGTCATTTTTCGTACCATAGTCTCAAAAATAGTGTGCCATCGAACAGAAGCGATGGACGCTTCAAATGAGAAAATAAAATTGACTTTTCGTAAATACTGAAGGGGCGGGGCCAGGCCTCAAAGTTCGAGCACTCGCCAAAAAAATTCAAATTGCTATAATTTCACAAATGAAAGAATTACAGTTAAAGTAACTTTCTATGGATAATCGTCATCGCCCCCCGAAGACAAATGAATGGTCGCTGGATGATGTCACACAAGCCCCGCCCCCTCAGGACTTAAAACGTCAAGTTTTACTGGGAAATTTTCCAAAATTCGCCCTGTCGAATAATCAGCCCGAATTTGTAGCAGGTAACTGAAGAGAAGTTGGCGTTGCTTGACGTCACTTTATGGGTGTTTTCTGCAGAAGGCGGGGCTGTGGCGACGCGGCGAAGTCAGGCGTACCGCCGTGACCATACATGTGCCTCCCATGTCGTCATTTCTATAGATACAGTCACGAAACGTCTTGTGAGTGATCCTAGTCCGGCCCCCCAAAAGATCTCATGTGAACATCAAATGGGCGTGGCCTATTTTCTGAAATAGCGCCCCCTAGGTCCATTAAAACTGTCAGCCCCAAGCCATGCTTTGACTGAGGAGTACGAAATTTGGTACACTAATGTGGGGTCTCAGGACCTACAAAAAAGTCTCTTTGAGCCAAGTGCAAAGTCGCACAGGAAGTCGGCCATTTTGGTCCAATTACTCGATTTAGTGGTTTTCACACACGTTATTAGGAGAATGATGTCTCGTCGTCCTTTCCACCTATCACCTTCAAACTCCTGCTATATAATCTTAAGACATAGAGGAAAAAATTCAACCGTCGGATTTTATACAAGTATAAAGGTGTGGGCGTGGCTAAGCCTCAAACTTTGACCTTTCGCCATTACATTACTTGACTTAACAACTCCCATGTGCATGATCAGATCTATATCAAACTCCGTCTGTGTGATCATTGACCACATCTCAAGACAATGACAATGTGGACAGCTGACATCACCTATGCCCCGCCCCCTGACTACAGGAAGTCTATTTTTTAATGGTGAAATGCCCATATTTGTCCCCTCTACTTTAGTCAACATGACACTAAGGTCATGCACTGTCTTCATGATGTTGTAATGACCATTCAGATCTGATAGCTTTTCAGAAAGGGAAGGGCTTTGATGCCACGGCGAATTCTGGCGTGACGCCGTGACCTTACGTTTGACTGTAACTTCCACTAACAACCTCCGATCTGCCCGAGACTGAACATGGCAATCAACAATCATGCCCTTTATTCAACGAGGCACACACCGTTGGTGAAAGTTGTGTAATGTCACCACAGCGCCCCCTACACACCATTAAAACTGTAATAACTCCTACAGACGAGGTCGTAACTGCACCAAACTTGCTATGTGTACTCACACAATGGCACCCACCACAGTCCTGTGGTAAGTTGTTGATATTGCTTTAGCTCCGCCCCCTGACAGATATTAGGCCCTTAATAACACATGCATGATGCAATTCACACCAAACTGCACACAAATGACTGTCATCAACCTACAAACTTCTTCATGGAATAATTCTTAAATTTGGGACAGCGCCCCCTAGATACAAAAAACCTTTGTAACTTCTGCAAAAAAGTTCCAAACTACATCAAACATTGTGGGAGTCATCACACATCTGCAATCAACACATGTATGTGATCACTTGTTCAATTCACTTTAACTCCACCCACTTACAGCTTTTTGTCTCTAGATGACCCATGCAACGTTTGATTGATTCCAAATTAACAGAAAACCATCTTTGATGACCAAAGATGACCTCTATGGCATTTACTTGTAAATGGTCACAACGCCCCCTAGATGGGTTCAAACTTTATTAACTTCTAAAGTCAAAGTCAGAATGGCATTATACTTGGCTTGTGACATCACGTGACTGCACCAAACACATTGATGTGGTTGTTGATTCAAATCCCTGTAGCTCCGCCCCTTTCAGCTCACTGGCTTTAGATAACACACACAACGTCCGTTTGATGCCAAAATAACAGAAAACTGTCCTTGTCAACCAAAGCTGACCTCAATGGGATTTTTCTGTAATTGATCACAGCGCCCCCTAGATAACTTTAACTTTCGAAAACTTTAATAAATATGGGCAAAAAAGCACTAAAGTTGGTCTGTGTCATCACACCAACAGTGTGCTAAAGATAAAGTATGCCCTAGTGGTGAGACATGTAATATAATGGTAGGCTCGGAGGGGATGCTGATTCAGGGTGAGGTGTGGATGAGGTGACTGTTAGCTTTTCTTGGTGTCAGGGTGGTGGACGTTTCAGTCCGTGGACGTGCCCTGGTGCCCCGTGCTGCCGGCCAGGACGGAGCGGCGGGGAGTTGGGTTTGGAGAGCATCGGGGATGGAGCGGAGGGGGTGCGGAAGGAGGGTGAGCATCTTCGCTGCGAGGGCCGAACGACGCTGCTTGCAGCTTTAATTAGGCCCGAGCAGCGAAGCGCTGCGAAGGCCTATTGTATCTGCTCCGTTTATTAGGCCCGAGCAGTGAAGCTGCGAAGGCCTATTGTATCTGCTCCGTTTATTATTTTTTTTTTTCTTTCTTTCTTTCTTTTTTTTTCTTCCGCGTCTTTGGATGGCCTTTAGGGGGTCTTAGCATATCCAAAAAGTCACCAAATTCTGGCCCAATATAGAAAGTGCGTGAAATTTACGTATTTCACTGGCAACGTGAAAGTTGGTAAAAAAATGTTTCAACAGCGCCCCCTGGAAAATTAAAAATACCCCTCCGCTTTGACCTTTTTTCATAGTAGAGTGATGAAATTTGGTACACTTGTAGAACTCAACAATACGCACAGAAAAGCCTCTTGCACCCATGGTCAATATCAAACAGGAAGTCGGCCATTTTGGACTAAAGTGGCCATTTTGACCCCGTTTTGGCCATTTCTAGGGTCTATATTTGGTTTAACAGTTTGGTCATTTTTCGCACGATCGTCTCAAAAATAGTGTGCGATCGAACAGAAGCGATGGACGATTAAAATGAGACTTTAAAATTGACTTTTCGTAAATACTGAAGGGGCGGGACCAGGCCTCAAAGTTAGAGCACTCGCCAAAAAAATTCAAATTGCTATAGATTCATAAATGAAAGAATTACAGTTAAAGAAATGTTCTAAGGACAATCGTCGTCGCCCTCCGAAGACAAATGAATGGTCGATTGATGATGTCACATAAGCCCCGCCCCCTCAGGACTTAAAAGGTCAAGATTTACTGGGAAATTTTCCAAAATTCGCCCTTTCCAATAATCACCCCAAATTTGTAGCGGGTAACTGAAGACAAGTTGGGGTTGCTTGGCGTCACTTTATGGGAGTTTTCTCCAGAAGGCGGGGCTGTGGCGGCGCGGCGAAGTCAGGCGTACCGCTTAGGCCTTACGTTTGCCTCCCATTTCGTCATTTCTAGAGATATCACCACAAAACCTCTTGGGAGTGATCCTAGTTCAGCCCCCCACAAAATGTGATGTGAACATCCGGTGGGCGTGGCCTATTTTCTGAAATAGCGCCCCCTAGGACCATTAAAACTGTCAGCCCCAAGTCATGCTTTGACTGAGGATTATGAAATTTGGCACACTAATGTGGTGTCTCAGGACCTACAAAAAAGTCTCTTGGAGCCAAGTGCAAAGTCGCACAGGAAGTCGGCCATTTTGGTCCAAGTACTCGATTTAGTGGTTTTCGCACACGTTGTTTGGAGAGTGATGCTCCATCGCCCTTTTCACCAATCGCCTTCAAACTTCTGCTATAGACTCTTAAGACATAAAGGAAAAAATTCAACCGTCGGATTTTAAATAAGTATAAAGGTGTGGGCGTGGCTAAGCCTCAAACTTTGACCTGTCACCACGCCACTCTTTTTTTCACAGCTACCTATTGGACTCCTTTTACCCAATCGCCAGCAATCTCTGGCGAATAGCAGCTGACAAGTTGAGGTCACTTAGTCTCCAGTACTGGCAGGTTTTGAAAAAAGGCGGGGCTTTGGGAGCATGGCAAAATTCACCATCACGCCATGGCAATACGTTTGCCTCTCATTTCTTCAATTATCGTGCCATCACCACAAAATGTCTGGTGAGTGATCCTAGTCTGACCCCCAATAGATTTGGACAGCTGTAGTTTGTGGGCGTGGCCTATTTTCTGAAATGGCGCCCTCTAGGACCATTAAAACTGTCAGCCCCTAGCCATGCTTTGACTGAGGAGTACGAAATCTGGTACACTAATGTGGTGTCTCCGGTCCTACAAAAAAGTCTCTTGGAGCCAAGTGCAAAGTCGCACAGGAAGTCGGCCATTTTGGTCCAAGTAGTCGATTTAGTGGTTTTCGCACACGTTGTTTGGAGAGTGTTACACCATTGCCCTTTTCACCAATCACCTTCAAACTTCTGCTATAGACTCTTAAGACAAAGGGGAAAAAATTCAACCTACGGATTTTAAATAAGTATAAAGGTGTGGGCGTGGCTAAGCCTCAAACTTTGACCTGTCGCAACGCCACTCTTTTTTTCACAGCTCCCTATTGGACACCTTTTAACCAATCACCAGCAATCACTGGCAAATAGCAGCAGACAAGTTGAGGTCACTTGGTCTATAGTACTGGCAGGTTTCGAATAAAGGCGGGGCTTTGGGAGCATGGCGAAATTCGCCATCACGCCATGGAAATACGTTTGTCTCTCATTTCTTCAATCATTGTGACATCGCCACACAATTTCTGATGAGTGATCCTACTCTGACCCCTAATAGAATTGGACAGCTGAAGTTTGTGGGCGTGGCCTATTTTCTGAAATAGCGCCCCCTAGGACCATTAAAACTGTCAGCCCCAAGCCGTGCTTTGACTGAGGATCACGAACTTTGGCACACTAATGTAGTGTCTCAGGACCTACAAAAAAGTCTCTTGGAGCCAAGCGCAATGTCGCACAGGAGGTCGGCCATTTTGGTCCAAGTACTCGATTTAGTGGTTTTCGCACACGTTATTAGGAGAATGATGTCTCGTCGCCCTTTCCACCGATCACCTTCAAACTCTTGCTATATACTCTTAAGACATAGAGGAAAAGATTCAACCGTCGGATTTTAAATAAGTATAAAGGTGTGGGCGTGGCTAAGCCTCAAACTTTAACCAGTCGCCATTACGTTACTTGACTCAATAACTCCCTTGTGCATGATCAGATCAATTTCAAACTTTGTCCGTGTGATCACTGACCACATCTGAAGACAGTGACAATGTGGACAGCTGGCATCACCTAAGCCCCGCCCCCTGACTACAGGAAGTCTTCTGTTTTATGGTGAAATGCCCATATTTGTCCCCTCTAATTTAGTCAACATGACACTAAGGTCATGCACTGTCTTCATGATGTTGTAATTACTATTCAGATCTGATAGCTTTTCAGAAAGGGAGGAGCTTTGATGCCATGGCGATTTCTGGCGTGACGCTGTGACCTTACGTTTGACTGTAACTTCCACAAACAGCCTCCGATTTGCCAGAGACTGAACATCACATCACCAGTGTGGTAAAGATAGAGTATCTCCTAGTGGTGAGACGTGTAATGCTGGGCTCAGAGGGGATGCTGAATCAGGGTGAGGTGTGGACGAGGAGGCCGTTCACGGTTTCTGGTGTTGGGGTGGTTGACTTTCTGTTCTGCCAGACGTGCCCTGGTGCCCCCGGCTGCCGGCCAGGATGGACAAGCGCGGAGCTGGGTTTGGAGAGCGTCGGGGATGGAGCGGAGGGGGTGCGGAAGGAGGGCGAGCAGCTTCGCTGCGAGGGCCGAACGACGCTGCTTGCAGCTTTAATTATTATTACGCTTTCTTTTTTCTTCCGCGTCTTTGGGTGGCCTTTAGGGGGTCTTAGCATATCCAAAAAGTCACCAAATTCTGGCCCAATATAGAAAGTGCGTGAAATTTACGTATTTCACTGGCGATGTGAAAGTTGATAAAAAAGTGGCTCGACAGCGCCCCCTAAAGAGTGAAAAATACCCCTCTCCATAAAGCTTAGTTTATCGTACAGTTATGAAATTTGGTATACTGGTACTACTCAACAGTCCGCACAAAAAAGCCTCTTGCAACCATGGTCAATATAAAACAGGAAGTCGGCCATTTTGGGTTGAAATGGCGATTTTTAGCCGTTTTGGCCATTTCTAGGGTCTATATTTGGTTGAACAGTTTCGTCATTTTTCGTACCATAGTCTCAAAAATAGTGTGCCATCGAACAGAAGCGATGGACGCTTCAAATGAGAAAATAAAATTGACTTTTCGTAAATACTGAAGGGGCGGGGCCAGGCCTCAAAGTTCGAGCACTCGCCAAAAAAATTCAAATTGCTATAATTTCACAAATGAAAGAATTACAGTTAAAGTAACTTTCTATGGATAATCGTCATCGCCCCCCGAAGACAAATGAATGGTCGCTGGATGATGTCACACAAGCCCCGCCCCCTCAGGACTTAAAACGTCAAGTTTTACTGGGAAATTTTCCAAAATTCGCCCTGTCGAATAATCAGCCCGAATTTGTAGCAGGTAACTGAAGAGAAGTTGGCGTTGCTTGACGTCACTTTATGGGTGTTTTCTGCAGAAGGCGGGGCTGTGGCGACGCGGCGAAGTCAGGCGTACCGCCGTGACCATACATGTGCCTCCCATGTCGTCATTTCTATAGATACAGTCACGAAACGTCTTGTGAGTGATCCTAGTCCGGCCCCCCAAAAGATCTCATGTGAACATCAAATGGGCGTGGCCTATTTTCTGAAATAGCGCCCCCTAGGTCCATTAAAACTGTCAGCCCCAAGCCATGCTTTGACTGAGGAGTACGAAATTTGGTACACTAATGTGGGGTCTCAGGACCTACAAAAAAGTCTCTTTGAGCCAAGTGCAAAGTCGCACAGGAAGTCGGCCATTTTGGTCCAATTACTCGATTTAGTGGTTTTCACACACGTTATTAGGAGAATGATGTCTCGTCGTCCTTTCCACCTATCACCTTCAAACTCCTGCTATATAATCTTAAGACATAGAGGAAAAAATTCAACCGTCGGATTTTATACAAGTATAAAGGTGTGGGCGTGGCTAAGCCTCAAACTTTGACCTTTCGCCATTACATTACTTGACTTAACAACTCCCATGTGCATGATCAGATCTATATCAAACTCCGTCTGTGTGATCATTGACCACATCTCAAGACAATGACAATGTGGACAGCTGACATCACCTATGCCCCGCCCCCTGACTACAGGAAGTCTATTTTTTAATGGTGAAATGCCCATATTTGTCCCCTCTACTTTAGTCAACATGACACTAAGGTCATGCACTGTCTTCATGATGTTGTAATGACCATTCAGATCTGATAGCTTTTCAGAAAGGGAAGGGCTTTGATGCCACGGCGAATTCTGGCGTGACGCCGTGACCTTACGTTTGACTGTAACTTCCACTAACAACCTCCGATCTGCCCGAGACTGAACATGGCAATCAACAATCATGCCCTTTATTCAACGAGGCACACACCGTTGGTGAAAGTTGTGTAATGTCACCACAGCGCCCCCTACACACCATTAAAACTGTAATAACTCCTACAGACGAGGTCGTAACTGCACCAAACTTGCTATGTGTACTCACACAATGGCACCCACCACAGTCCTGTGGTAAGTTGTTGATATTGCTTTAGCTCCGCCCCCTGACAGATATTAGGCCCTTAATAACACATGCATGATGCAATTCACACCAAACTGCACACAAATGACTGTCATCAACCTACAAACTTCTTCATGGAATAATTCTTAAATTTGGGACAGCGCCCCCTAGATACAAAAAACCTTTGTAACTTCTGCAAAAAAGTTCCAAACTACATCAAACATTGTGGGAGTCATCACACATCTGCAATCAACACATGTATGTGATCACTTGTTCAATTCACTTTAACTCCACCCACTTACAGCTTTTTGTCTCTAGATGACCCATGCAACGTTTGATTGATTCCAAATTAACAGAAAACCATCTTTGATGACCAAAGATGACCTCTATGGCATTTACTTGTAAATGGTCACAACGCCCCCTAGATGGGTTCAAACTTTATTAACTTCTAAAGTCAAAGTCAGAATGGCATTATACTTGGCTTGTGACATCACGTGACTGCACCAAACACATTGATGTGGTTGTTGATTCAAATCCCTGTAGCTCCGCCCCTTTCAGCTCACTGGCTTTAGATAACACACACAACGTCCGTTTGATGCCAAAATAACAGAAAACTGTCCTTGTCAACCAAAGCTGACCTCAATGGGATTTTTCTGTAATTGATCACAGCGCCCCCTAGATAACTTTAACTTTCGAAAACTTTAATAAATATGGGCAAAAAAGCACTAAAGTTGGTCTGTGTCATCACACCAACAGTGTGCTAAAGATAAAGTATGCCCTAGTGGTGAGACATGTAATATAATGGTAGGCTCGGAGGGGATGCTGATTCAGGGTGAGGTGTGGATGAGGTGACTGTTAGCTTTTCTTGGTGTCAGGGTGGTGGACGTTTCAGTCCGTGGACGTGCCCTGGTGCCCCGTGCTGCCGGCCAGGACGGAGCGGCGGGGAGTTGGGTTTGGAGAGCATCGGGGATGGAGCGGAGGGGGTGCGGAAGGAGGGTGAGCATCTTCGCTGCGAGGGCCGAACGACGCTGCTTGCAGCTTTAATTAGGCCCGAGCAGCGAAGCGCTGCGAAGGCCTATTGTATCTGCTCCGTTTATTAGGCCCGAGCAGTGAAGCTGCGAAGGCCTATTGTATCTGCTCCGTTTATTATTATTATTTATTATTATTATTATTATTTTTTTTCTTCCGCGTCTTTGGGTGGCCTTTAGGGGGTCTTAGCATATCCAAAAACTCACCAAATTCTGGCCCAATATAGAAAGTGCGTGAAATTTACGTATTTCACTGGCGATATGAAAGTTCATAAAAAAGTGGCTGAACAGCGCCCTCTAGAAAGTGAAAAATACCCCTCTCCATAAAGCTTAGTTTATCGTACAGTTATGAAATTTGGTTTACTTGTAGTACTCAACAGTCCGCACAGAAAAGTCTCTTGCAACCATGGTCAATATCAAACAGGAAGTCGGCCATTTTGGGTTGAAATGGAGATTTTTAGCCGTTTTGGCCATTTCTAGGGTCTACATTTGGTTGAACAGTTTGGTCATTTTTCGCACGATTGTCTCAAAAATAGTGTACTATCGAACAGAAGCGATGGACGGTTCAAATGAGAAAATAAAATTGACTTTTCGTAAATACTGAAGGGGCGGGGCCAGACCTCAAAGTTCGAGCACTCGCCAAAAAAATTCAAATTGCTATAATTTCATAAATGAAAGAATTAGAGTTAAAGTAACTTTCTATGGATAATTGTCATCGCCCCCCGAAGACAAATGAATGGTCGATTGATGATGTCACAAAAGCCCCGCCCCCTCAGGACTTAAAAGGTCAAGTTTTACTGGGAAATTTTCCAAAATTCGCCCTTTCGAATAATCAGCCCAAATTTGTAGCAGTTAACTGAAGAGAAGGTGCCGTTGCTTGGCGTCACTTTATGGGTGTTTTTTGCAGAAGGTGGGGCAATGGCGGCGCGGCGAAGTCAGGAGTACCGCTTAGGCCTTACGTTTGCCTCCCATTTCGTCATTTCTAGAGATATCGCCACGACACTTCTTGGGAGACATCCTAGTCCGGCCCCCAAAAGAATCTGATGTGAACATCTGGTGGGCGTGGCCTATTTTCTGAAATAGCGCCCCCTAGGACCATTAAAACTGTCAGCCCCAAGCCATGCTTTGACTGAGGAGTATGAGATTTGGTACACTAATGTGGTGTCTCAGGACCTACAAAAATGTCTCTTGGAGCCAAGTGCAAAGTCGCACAGGAAGTCGGCCATTTTGGTCCAAGTACTCGATTTAGTGGTTTTTGCACACGTTGTTTGGAGAGTGATGCTCCATCACCCTTTTCACCAATCACCTTCAAACATCTGCTATACACTCTTAAGACATAGAAGAAAAAATTCAACCGTCGGATTTTAAATAAGTATAAAGGTGTGGGCGTGGCTAAGCCTCAAACTTTGACTTGTCGCCACGCCACTCTTTTTTTCACAGCTCCCTATTGGACTCCTTTTACTCAATCACCAGCAATCACTGGCACATAGCAGCAGACAAGTTGAGGTCACTTGGTGTATAGTACTGGCAGGTTTCGAATAAAGGCGGGGCTTTGGGAGCATGGCGAAATTCGCCATCACGCCATGGAAATACGTTTGTCTCTCATTTCTTCAATCATTGTGACATCGCCACACAATTTCTGATGAGTGATCCTACTCTGACCCCTAATAGAAAAGGACAGCTGAAGTTTGTGGGCGTGGCCTATTTTCTGAAATAGCGCCCCCTATGACCATTAAAACTGTCAGCCCCAAGCCATGCTTTGACTGAGGAACACGAAATTTGGCACACTAATGTGGTGTCTCAGGACCTACAAAAAAGTCTCTTGGAGCTAAGTGCAAAGTCGCACAGGAAGTCGGCCATTTTGGTCCAAGTACTCGATTTAGTGGTTTTCGCACACATTGTTTGGAGAGTGTTGCACAATCGCCCTTTTCACCAATCGCCTTCAAACTTCTGCTACATACTCTTAAGACAAAGGGGGAAAAATTCAACCATCGGATTTCAAATAAGTATAAAGGTGTGGGCGTGGCTAAGCCTCAAACTTTGACCTTTCGCCATTACATTCCTTGACTTAACAACTCCCATGTGCATGATCAGATCTATATCAAACTGTGTCTGTGTGATCATTGACCACAACTCAAGACAATGACAATGTGGACAGCTGACATCACCTAAGCCCCGCCCCCTGACTACAGGAAGTTGATTTTTTCATGGTGAAATGCCCATATTTGTCCCTCTAATTTAGTGAACATGACACTAAGGTCATGCACTGTCTTCATGATGTTGTAATGACCATTCAGATCTGCTAGCTTTTCAGAAAGGGAGGGGATTTGATGCCATGGCGAATTCTGGCGTGACGCTGTGACCTTACGTTTGACTGTAACTTCCACAAACAGCCTCCGATTTGCCCGAGACTGAACATCACATCACCAGTGTGGTAAAGATAGAGTATCTCCTAGTGGTGAGACGTGTAATGGTGGGCTCAGAGGGGATGCTGAGTCAGGGTGAGGTGTGGACGAGGAGGCCGTTCACGGTTTCTGGTGTCGGGTTGGTTGACTTTCTGTTCTGCCAGACGTGCCCTGGTGCCCCCGGCTGCCGGACAGGATGGAGAAGCGCGGAGCTGGGTTTGGAGAGGGTCGGGGATGGAGGGTAGGGGGTGCGGAAGGAGGGCGAGCAGCTTCGCTGCGAGGGCCGAACGACGCTGCTTGCAGCTTTAATTAGGCCCGAGCAGTGAAGCTGCGAAGGCCTATTGTATCTGCTCCGTTTATTATTACGCTTTCTTTCTTTCTTTTTTCTTCCGCGTCTTTGACTGGCCTTTAGGGGGTCTTAGCATATCCAAAAAGTCACCAAATTCTGGCCCAATATTGAAAGTGCGTGAAATTTACGTATTTCACTGGCAATGTGAAAGTTCATAAAAGAATGGCTGAACAGCGCCCCCTAGAAAGTGAAAAATACCCCTCTCCATAAAGCTTAGTTTATCGTACAGTTATGAAATTTGGTACACTTGTAGAACTCAACAATACGCACAGAAAAGCCTCTTGCATCCATGGTCAATATCAAACAGGAAGTCGGCCATTTTGGACTAAAGTGGCCATTTTGACCCTGTTTCGGCCATTTCTTGGGTCTATATTTGGTTGAACAGTTTGGTCATTTTTCGCATGATCGTCTCAAAAATAGTGTGCGATCGAACAGAAGCGACGGACGATTAAAATGAGACAATAAAATTGACTTTTCGTAAATACTGAAGGGGCGGGACCAGGCCTCAAAGTTCGAGCACTCGCCAAAAAAATTCAAATTGCTATAATTTCATAAATGAAAGAATTACAGTTAAAGTAACTTTCTATGGACAATCATCATCGCCCCCCGAAGACAAATGAATGGTCAATTGATGATGTCACATAAGCCCCGCCCCTTCAGGACTTAAAAGGTCAAGTTTTACTGGGAAATTTTCCAAAATTTGCCCTTTCAAATAATCATCCCAAATTTGTATCAGGTAACTGAAGACAAGTTGGGGTTGCTTGGCGTCACTTTATGGGAGTTTTATGCAGAAGGCGGGGCTGTGGCGGCGCGGCGAACTCAGGCGTACCACTTAGGCCTTACGTTTGCCTCCCATTTCGTCATTTCTAGAGATATCGCCACGAAACTTCTTGTGAGTGATCCTAGTCCGGCCCCCCAAAAAATCTGATGTGACATTCCGGTGGGCGTGGTCTATTTGCTGAAATAGCGCCCCCTAGGACCATTAAAACTGACAGCCCCAAGCCATGCTTTGACTGAGGATTACGAAATGTGGTACACTAATGTGGTGTCTCAGGACCTACAAAAAAGTCTCTTGGAGCCAAGTGCAAAGTCGCACAGGAAGTCGGCCATTTTGGTCCAAGTGCGTGATTTAGTGGTTTTCGCACACGTTGTTTGGAGAGTGATGCTCCGTCGCCCTTTTCACCAATCGCCTTCACACTTCTGCTATATACTCTTAAGACATAGATGAAAAAATTCAACCGTCGGATTTTAAATAAGTATAAAGGTGTGGGCGTGGCTAAGCCTCAAACTCTGACTTGTCGCCACGCCACTCTTTTTTTCACAGCTCCCTATTGGACTCCTTTTATCCAATCACCACCAAACAGTGGCAAATAGCAGCAGACAAGTTGAGGTCACTAGGTCTATAGTACTGGCAGGTTTCGAATAAAGGCGGGGCTTTGGGAGCATGGCGAAATTCGCCATCACGCCATGGAAATACGTTTGTCTCTCATTTCTTCAATCATTGTGACATTGCCACACAATTTCTGATGAGTGATCCTACTCTGACCCCTAATATAATTGGACAGCTGAAGTTTGTGGGCGTGGCCTATTTTCCAAAACAGTGCCCCCTAGGACTATTAAAACAGTCAGCCCCAAGCCATGCTTTGACTGAGGATCACAAAATTTGGCACACTAATGTAGTGTCTCAGGACCTACAAAAAAGTCTCTTGGAGCCAAGCGCAATGTCGCACAGGAGGTCGGCCATTTTGGTGCAATTACTCAATTTAGTGGTTTTCGCACACGTTATAAGGAGAATGATATCTCCTCGCCCTTTCCACCGATCACCTTCAAACTCCTGCTATATACTCTTAAGACATAGAGGAAAAAATTCAACCGTCGGATTTTAAATAAGTATAAAGGTATGGGCGTGGCTAAGCCTCAAACTTTGACCAGTCGCCATTACTTTATTTGACTTAATAACTCCCATGTGCATGATCAGATCAATTTCATACTTTGTCTGTGTGATCACTGACCACATCTGAAGACAGTGACAATGTGGACAGCTGACATCACCTAAGCCCCGCCCCCTGACTAAAGGAAGTCTATTGTTTTATGGTGAACTGCCCATATTTGTCCCCTCTAATTTAGTCAAGATGACACTAAGGTCATGCACTGTCTTCATGATGTTGTAATGACCATTCAGATCTGATAGCTTTTCAGAAAGTGAGGGGCTTTGATGCCATGGCGATTTCTGGCGTGACGCTGTGACCTTACGTTTGACTGTAACTTCCACAAACAGCCTCCGATTTGCCCGAGACTGAACATCACATCACCAGTGTGGTAAAGATAGAGTATCTCCTAGGGGTGAGACATGTAATGGTGGGCTCAGAAGGGATGCTGAGTCAGGGTGAGGTGTGGACGAGGAGGCCTTTCACGGTTTCCGGTGTTGGGGTGGCTGACTTTCTGTTCCGACAGGCATGCCCTGATGCCCTCGGCTGCCGGCCAGGATGGAGAAGCGCGGAGCCAGGTTTGGAGAGCGTCGGGGATGGAGCGGAGGGGGTGCTGAAGGAGGGCGAGCAGCTTCGCTGCGAGGGCCGAACGACGCTGCTTGCAGCTTTAATTATTATTATTATTTTTTTTTTTTTTTTTTTCTTCCGCGTCTTTGGATGGCCTTTAGGGGGTCTTAGCATATCCAAAAAGTCACCAAATTCTGGCCCAATATAGAAAGTGCGTGAAATTTACGTATTTCACTGGCAATGTGAAAGTTGGTAAAAAAATGTTTCAACAGCGCCCCCTGGAAAATTAAAAATACCCCTCCGCTTTGACCTTTTTTCATAGTAGAGTGATGAAATTTGGTACACTTGTAGAACTCAACAATACGCACAGAAAAGCCTCTTGCACCCATGGTCAATATCAAACAGGAAGTCGGCCATTTTGGACTAAAGTGGCCATTTTGACCCCGTTTTGGCCATTTCTAGGGTCTATATTTGGTTTAACAGTTTGGTCATTTTTCGCACGATCGTCTCAAAAATAGTGTGCGATCGAACAGAAGCGATGGACGATTAAAATGAGACAATAAAATTGACTTTTCGTAAATACTGAAGGGGCGGGACCAGGCCTCAAAGTTCGAGCACTCGCCAAAAAAATTCAAATTGCTATAGATTCATAAATGAAAGAATTACAGTTAAAGAAATGTTCTAAGGACAATCGTCGTCGACCTCCGAAGACAAATGAATGGTCGATTGATGATGTCACATAAGCCCCGCCCCCTCAGGACTTAAAAGGTCAAGATTTACTGGGAAATTTTCCAAAATTCGCCCTTTCCAATAACCACCCCAAATTTGTAGCGGGTAACTGAAGACAAGTTGGGGTTGCTTGGCGTCACTTTATGGGAGTTTTCTCCAGAAGGCGGGGCTGTGGCGGCGCGGCGAAGTCAGGCGTACCGCTTAGGCCTTACGTTTGCCTCCCATTTCGTCATTTCTAGAGATATCGCCACAAAACCTCTTGGGAGTGATCCTAGTTCAGCCCCCCACAAAATGTGATGTGAACATCCGGTGGGCGTGGCCTATTTTCTGAAATAGCGCCCCCTAGGACCATTAAAACTGTCAGCCCCAAGTCATGCTTTGACTGAGGATTATGAAATTTGGCACACTAATGTGGTGTCTCAGGACCTACAAAAAAGTCTCTTGGAGCCAAGTGCAAAGTCGCACAGGAAGTCGGCCATTTTGGTCCAAGTACTCGATTTAGTGGTTTTCGCACACGTTGTTTGGAGAGTGATGCTCCATCGCCCTTTTCACCAATCGCCTTCAAACTTCTGCTATAGACTCTTAAGACATAAAGGAAAAAATTCAACCGTCGGATTTTAAATAAGTATAAAGGTGTGGGCGTGGCTAAGCCTCAAACTTTGACCTGTCACCACGCCACTCTTTTTTTCACAGCTACCTATTGGACTCCTTTTACCCAATCGCCAGCAATCTCTGGCGAATAGCAGCTGACAAGTTGAGGTCACTTAGTCTCCAGTACTGGCAGGTTTTGAAAAAAGGCGGGGCTTTGGGAGCATGGCAAAATTCACCATCACGCCATGGCAATACGTTTGCCTCTCATTTCTTCAATTATCGTGCCATCACCACAAAATGTCTGGTGAGTGATCCTAGTCTGACCCCCAATAGATTTGGACAGCTGTAGTTTGTGGGCGTGGCCTATTTTCTGAAATGGCGCCCTCTAGGACCATTAAAACTGTCAGCCCCTAGCCATGCTTTGACTGAGGAGTACGAAATCTGGTACACTAATGTGGTGTCTCCGGTCCTACAAAAAAGTCTCTTGGAGCCAAGTGCAAAGTCGCACAGGAAGTCGGCCATTTTGGTCCAAGTAGTCGATTTAGTGGTTTTCGCACACGTTGTTTGGAGAGTGTTACACCATTGCCCTTTTCACCAATCACCTTCAAACTTCTGCTATAGACTCTTAAGACAAAGGGGAAAAAATTCAACCTACGGATTTTAAATAAGTATAAAGGTGTGGGCGTGGCTAAGCCTCAAACTTTGACCTGTCGCCACGCCACTCTTTTTTTCACAGCTCCCTATTGGACTCCTTTTAACCAATCACCAGCAATCACTGGCAAATAGCAGCAGACAAGTTGAGGTCACTTGGTCTATAGTACTGGCAGGTTTCGAATAAAGGCGGGGCTTTGGGAGCATGGCGAAATTCGCCATCACGCCATGGAAATACGTTTGTCTCTCATTTCTTCAATCATTGTGACATCGCCACACAATTTCTGATGAGTGATCCTACTCTGACCCCTAATAGAATTGGACAGCTGAAGTTTGTGGGCGTGGCCTATTTTCTGAAATAGCGCCCCCTAGGACCATTAAAACTGTCAGCCCCAAGCCGTGCTTTGACTGAGGATCACGAAATTTGGCACACTAATGTAGTGTCTCAGGACCTACAAAAAAGTCTCTTGGAGCCAAGCGCAATGTCGCACAGGAGGTCGGCCATTTTGGTCCAAGTACTCGATTTAGTGGTTTTCGCACACGTTATTAGGAGAATGATGTCTCGTCGCCCTTTCCACCGATCACCTTCAAACTCTTGCTATATACTCTTAAGACATAGAGGAAAAGATTCAACCGTCGGATTTTAAATAAGTATAAAGGTGTGGGCGTGGCTAAGCCTCAAACTTTGACCAGTCGCCATTACGTTACTTGACTCAATAACTCCCTTGTGCATGATCAGATCAATTTCAAACTTTGTCCGTGTGATCACTGACCACATCTGAAGACAGTGACAATGTGGACAGCTGGCATCACCTAAGCCCCGCCCCCTGACTACAGGAAGTCTTCTGTTTTATGGTGAAATGCCCATATTTGTCCCCTCTAATTTAGTCAACATGACACTAAGGTCATGCACTGTCTTCATGATGTTCTAATGACTATTCAGATCTGATAGCTTTTCAGAAAGGGAGGAGCTTTGATGCCATGGCGATTTCTGGCGTGACGCTGTGACCTTACGTTTGACTGTAACTTCCACAAACAGCCTCCGATTTGCCAGAGACTGAACATCACATCACCAGTGTGGTAAAGATAGAGTATCTCCTAGTGGTGAGACGTGTAATGCTGGGCTCAGAGGGGATGCTGAATCAGGGTGAGGTGTGGACGAGGAGGCCGTTCACGGTTTCTGGTGTCGGGGTGGTTGACTTTCTGTTCTGCCAGACGTGCCCTGGTGCCCCCGGCTGCCGTCCAGGATGGACAAGCGCGGAGCTGGGTTTGGAGAGCGTCGGGGATGGAGCGGAGGGGGTGCGGAAGGAGGGCGAGCAGCTTCGCTGCGAGGGCCGAACGACGCTGCTTGCAGCTTTAATTATTTTTTTTTTTCTTTCTTTTTCTTCCGCGTCTTTGGACGGCCTTTAGGGGGTCTTAGCATATCCAAAAACTCACCAAATTCTGGCCCAATATAGAAAGTGCGTGAAATTTACGTATTTCAATGGCAACGTGAAAGTTGGTAAAAAAATGTTTCAACAGCGCCCCCTGGAAAATTAAAAATACCCCTCCGCTTTGACCTTTTTTCATAGTAGAGTTATGAAATTTGCTACACTTGTAGAACTCAACAATACGCACAGAAAAGCCTCTTGCACCCATGGTCAATATCAAACAGAAAGTCGGCCATTTTGGACTAAAGTGGCCATTTTGACCACGTTTTGGCCATTTCTAGGGTCTATATTTGGTTGAACAGTTTGGTCATTTTTCGCACGATCGTCTCAAAAATAGTGTGCGATCGAACAGAAGCGATGGACGATTAAAATGAGACAATAAAATTGACTTTTCGTAAATACTGAAGGGGCGGGACCAGGCCTCAAAGTTCAAGCACTCGCCAAAAAAATTCAAATTGCTATAATTTCATAAATGAAAGAATTACAGTTAAAGTAACTTTCTATGGACAATCGGCATCGCCCCACGAAGACAAATGAATGGTCGATTGATGATGTCACATAAGCCCCGCCCCCTCAGGACTTAAAAGGTCAAGTTTTACTGGGAAATTTTCAAAAATTCGCCCTTTCAAATAATCATCCCAAATTTGTAGCAGGTAACTGAAGACAAGTTGGGGTTGCTTGGCGTCACTTTATGGGAGTTTTCTGCAGAAGGCGGGGCTGTGATGGCGCAGCGAAGTCAGGCGTACCGATGTGGCCTTACGTTTGCCTCCCATTTCGCCATTTCTAGAGATATCGCCACAAAACCTCTTGGGAGTGATCCTAGTTCGGCCCCCCACAAAATGTGATGTGAACATCCAGTGGGCGTGGCCTATTTTCTGAAATAGCGCCCCCTAGGACCATTAAAACTGTCAGCCCCAAGCCATGCTTTGACTGAGGAGTACAAAATTTGGTACACTAATGTGGTGTCTCAGGACCTAGAAAAAAGTCTCTTGGAGCCAAGTGCAAAGTCGCACAGGAAGTCGGCCATTTTGGTCCAAGGACTCGATTTAGTGGTATTCGCACACGTTGTTTGGAGAGTGTTGCACCATTGCCCTTTTCATCAATCGCCTTCAACCATCTGCTATATACTCTTAAGACATAGATGAAAAAATTCAACCGTCGGATTTTATATAAGTATAAAGGTGTGGGCGTGGCTAAGCCTCAAACTTTGACCTGTCGCCACGCCACTCTTTTTTTCACAGCTCCCTATCGGACTCCTTTTAACCAATCACCAGCAATCACTGTCAAATGGCAGCAGACAAGTTGAGGTCACTTGATCTATAGTACTGGCAGGTTTCGAATAAAGGCGGGGCTTTGGGAGCATGGCGAAATTCGCCATCACGCCATGGAAATACGTTTGTCTCTCATTTCTTCAATCATTGTGACATCGCCACACAATTTCTGATGAGTGATCCTACTCTGACCCCTAATAGAACTGCACAGCTGAAGTTTGTGGGCGTGGCCTATTTAATGAAATAGCGCCCCCTAGGACCATTAAAACTGTCAGCCCCAAGCCATGCTTTGACTGTGGATTACGAAATTTGATACACTAATGTGGGGTCTCAGGACCTACAAAAAAGTCTCTTGGAGCCAAGTGCAAAGTCGCGCAGGAAGTCGGCCATTTTGGTCCAAGTACTCGATTTAGTGGTATTCGCACACGTTGTTTGGAGAGTGTTGCACCATTGCCCTTTTCACCAATCGCCTTCAAACATCTGCTATATACTCTTAAGACATAGATGAAAAAATTCAACCGTCGGATTTTATATAAGTATAAAGGTGTGGGCGTGGCTAAGCCTCAAACTTTGACCTGTCGCCACGCCACTCTTTTTTTCACAGCTCCCTATTGGACTCCTTTTAACCAATCACCAGCAATCACTGGCAAACGGCAGCAGACAAGTTGAGGTCACTTGATCTATAGTACTGGCAGGTTTCGAATAAAGGCGGGGCTTTGGGAGCATGGCGAAATTCGCCATCACGCCATGAAAATACGTTTGTCTCTCATTTCTTCAATCATTGTGACATCACAACAAAATGTCTGATGAGTGATCCTAGTCTGACCCCCAATAGAAATGGACAGCTGAAGTTTGTGGGCGTGGCCTATTTTCTTAAATAGCACCCCCTAGGACCATTAAAACTGTCAGCCCCAAGCCATGCTTTGACTGAGGATTACGAAATTTGATACACTAATGTGGGGTCTCAGGACCTACAAAAAAGTCTCTTGGAGCCATGTGCAAAGTCGCACACGAAGTCAGCCATTTTGGTCCAAGTACTCGATTTAGTGGTTTTCGCACACGTTGTTTGGAGAGTGTTGCACCATCGCCCTTTTCACCAATCGCCTTCAAACTTCTGCTATATACTCTTAAGACAAAGGGAGAAAAATTCAACCATCGGATTTTATATAAGTATAAAAGTGTGGGCGTGGCTAAGCCTCAAACTTTGACCTTTCGCCACTACATTACTTGACTTAACTCCCATCTGCATGATCAGATCTATATCAAACTGTGTCTGTGTGATCATTGACCACATCTCAAGACAATGACAATGTGGACAGCTGACATCACCTAAGCCCCGCCCCCTGACTACAGGAAGTCTATTTTTTATGGTGAAATGCCCATATTTGTCCCCTCTAATTTAGTCAACATGACACTAAGGTCATGCACTGTCTTCATGATGTTGTAATGACCATTCAGATCTGCTAGCTTTTCAGAAAGGGAGGGGCTTTGATGCCATGGCGATTTCTTACTCTGACCCCTAATAGAATTGGACAGCTGAAGTTTGTGGGCGTGGCCTTTTTTCTGAAATAGCGCCCCCCTAGGACCATTAAAACTATCAGCCCCAAGCCATGCTTTGACTGAGGATCACGAAATTTGGCACACTAATGTAGTGTCTCAGGACCTACAAAAAAGTCTCTTGGAGCCAAGTACAATGTCGCACAGGAGGTCGGCCATTTTTGTCCAAGTACTCGATTTAGTGGTTTTCGCACACGTTATTAGGAGAATGATGTCTCGTCGTCCTTTCCACCGATCACCTTCAAACTCCTGCTATATACTCTTAAGACATAGAGGAAAAAATTCAACCGTTGGATTTTAAATAAGTATAAAGGTGTGGGCGTGGCTAAGCCTCAAACTTTGACCAGTCGCCATTATGTTACTTGACTTAATAACTCCCATGTGCATGATCAGATCAATTTCAAATTTTGTCTGTGTGATCACTGACCCCATCTGAAGACAGTGACAATGTGGACAGCTGACATCACCTAAGCCCGCCCCATGACTACAGGAAGTCTACTGTTTTATGGTGAAATGTCCATATTTGTCCCCTCTAATTTAGTCAAGATGACACTAAGGTCATGCACTGTCTTCATGATGTTGTAATGACCATTCAGATCTGATACCTTTTCAGAAAAGGGGGGCTTTTATGCCATGGCGATTTCTGGCGTGACGCTGTGACCTTACGTTTGACTGTAACTTCCACAAACAGCCTTCGATATGCTCGAGACTGAACATCACATCACCAGTGTGGTAAAGATAGAGAATCTCCTAGTGGTGAGACGTGTAATGGTGGGCTCAGAGGGGATGCTGAGTCAGGGTGAGGTGTGGACGCGAAGGCCGTTCACGGTTTCTGGTGTCGGGGTGGTTGACTTTCTGTTCTGCCAGACGTGCCCTGGTGCCCCCGGCTGCCGGCCAGGATGGAGAAGCGCGGAGCTGGGTTTGGAGAGCGTCGCGGATGGAGCGGAGGGGTTGCGGAAGGAGGGCGAGCAGCTTCGCTGCGAGGGCCGAACGACGCTGCTTGCAGCTTTAATTAGGCCCGAGCAGTGAAGCTGCGAAGGCCTATTGTATCTGCTCCGTTTATTATTTTTAGGCCCGAGCAGCGAAAGCGCTGCGAAGGCCTCTTGTTTTTGCTCTGATTATTATTATTTTTTGTTATTCCGTGCCCCCTTTGAACAGCTTTTTGGGGACCTTAACATACCCCAAAACTCACAATATTTTGCACACTTGTCAGGCCTGGTGAAAAATTTGATATTTTAAAGGTCCCAAAAAAATCGCAAAGAAAATGGCTGAACAGCGCCCCCTACAAAGTGAAAAAAAACCCTCTCCATAAAGCTTAGTTTATCGTACAGTTATGAAATTTGGTACACTTGTAGTACTCAACAGTCCGCACAGAAAAGTCTCTTGCAACCATGGTCAATATCAAACAGGAAGTCGGCCATTTTGGGTTGAAATGGCGATTTTTTGCCGTTTTTGCCGTTTTTAGGGTCCGTTTCTGATTGGATTGCTCGATCATTTTTCGCACGATCGTCTCAAAAATTGTGTAAAATTGCTCAGAAGGGATGGGCGAACAAAATGAGATAAGGATTCTGAGTTTTCGTATATGTTGAAGGGGCGGAGCCAGGCCTCGAAGTTTGACTACTCGCCAAAAATATTTAAATTGCTATAACTTCATAACTGAATGGAATAGAGTTACCAAACTTTCTGTGGTCATTCGTCATCCACCCACAAAGTAAATTGAAAGGTCGGATGATGACATCACACAAGCCCCGCCCCCTCAGGACCAAAAAGATCAAGTTTTACTGTGAAAGGTCCCAAATTGCCCCATTTCACTTAATCACCACAAATTTGTAGCTGGTAACTCAAGACAAGTGGGGGTTGCTTGGCGTCACTTTATGGGAGTTTTCGGCAGAGGGCGGGGCTGTGGTGGCGCGGCGAATTCAGGCGTACCGCCTTGGCCTTACGTTTGCCTCCCATTTCGTCATTTCCAAAGATATCGTCACGAAACTTCTTGTGAGTGATCCTAGTCCGGCCCCCCAAAAGATCTGATGTGAACATCTGGTGGGCGTGGCCTATTTTCTGAAATAGCGCCCCCTAGGACCATTAAAACTATTAGCCCCAAGCCATGCTTTGACTGAGGATTACGAAATTTGGTACACTAATGTGGTGTCTCAGGACCTACAAAAAAGTCTCTTGGAGTCAAGTTCAAAGTCGCACAGGAAGTCGGCCATTTTGGATCAAGTACGCGATTTAGTGGTTTTCGCACACGTTGTTTGGAGAGTGATGCTCCGTCGCCCTTTTCACCAATCTCCTTCAAACTTCTGCTATATACCCTTAAGACATAGGGGAAAAAATTCAACCGTCGGATTTTTCAAAAGTTGAAAGGTGTGGGCGTGGCTAAGCCTCAAACTTTGACCTGTCGCCACGCTACTCTTTTTTTCACAGCTCCCTACTGGACTCCTTTTACCCAATCACCAGGATTCTGTGGCAAACAGCAGTAGACAAGTTGAGGTTACTTGGTCTCCAGTACTGGCAGGTTTTGAAAAAAGGCGGGGCTTTGGGACCATGGCGAAAATCGCCATCACGCCATGGAAATACGTTTGTCTCTCATTTCTTCAGTTATCGTGATATTGCTACGAAACTTCTGGTGAGTGATCCTAGTCTGAGCTCCAAGAGAAATAGACAGCTGAATTTTGTGGGCGTGGCCTATGTTTTGAAATAGCGCCCCCTAGGACCATTTAAACTATTAGCCCCAAGCCATGCTTTGACTGAGGATTACGAAATTTGGTACACTAATGTGGTGTCTCAGGACCTACAAAAAAGTCTCTTGGAGTCAAGTTCAAAGTCGCACAGGAAGTCGGCCATTTTGGATCAAGTACGCGATTTAGTGGTTTTCGCACACGTTGTTTGGAGAGTGATGCTCCGTCGCCCTTTTCACCAATCTCCTTCAAACTTCTGCTATATACCCTTAAGACATAGGGGAAAAAATTTAACCGTCGGATTTTTCAAAAGTTGAAAGGTGTGGGCGTGGCTAAGCCTCAAACTTTGACCTGTCGCCACGCTACTCTTTTTTTCACAGCTCCCTACTGGACTCCTTTTACCCAATCACCAGGATTCTGTGGCAAACAGCAGTAGACAAGTTGAGGTTACTTGGTCTCCAGTACTGGCAGGTTTTGAAAAAAGGCGGGGCTTTGGGACCATGGCGAAAATCGCCATCACGCCATGGAAATACGTTTGTCTCATTTCTTCAGTTATCGTGATATTGCTACGAAACTTCTGGTGAGTGATCCTAGTCTGAGCTCCAAGAGAAATAGACAGCTGAAGTTTGTGGGCGTGGCCTATATTCTTAAATAGCGCCCCCTAGAGCCATTAAAACTTTCAGCCCCAAGCCATGCTTTGACTGAGGATTACGAAATTTGGTACACTAATGTGGGGTCTCAGGACCTACAAAAAAGTCTCTTGGAGCCAAGCGTAAAGTCGCACAGGAAGTCGGCCATTTTGGTGCAAGTACGTGATTTAGTGGTTTTCGCACACATTGTTTGGAGAGTGATGCTCCGTCGCCCTTTTCACCAATCACCTTCAAACTTCTGCAATACACTCTTAAGACATAGGGGAAAAAATTCAACCGTCGGATTTTTCAAAAGTTGAAAGGTGTGGGCGTGGCTAAGCCTCAAACGTTGACCTTTCGCCATTACTTTACTTGACTTAATAACTCCCATGTGCATGATCAGATCTTTTTCGAACTTTGTCTGTGTGATCATTGACCATATCTGTAAACAATGACAATGTGGACAGCTGACATCACCTAAGCCCCGCCCCCTGACTACAGGAATTTATTTTTTATGCTGAAATGCCCATATTTGTCCCCTCTAATTTAGTCAACATGACCCTAAGGTCATGCACTGTCTTCATGATGCTGTAATGACCATTCAGATCTGATAGCTTTCCAGAAAGGGAGGGGCTTTGATGCCATGGCGAATTCTGGCGTAACGCCGTAATCTTAATATTCAATTTAATGGTGAGCTCAGAGGGGATGCTGAGTCAGGGTGAGGTGCAGACTAGGAGGCCATTCGCGGTTTCTGGTGTCGGGGTGGTTGACGTTTCTGTTCTGTCAGACGTGCACTGGTGCCCCGGGCTGCCGTCCAGACCGGAGCGGCGCGGAGCTGCGAGGGCCGAACGACGCTGCTTGCAGCTTTAATTTTTTTTTTTCTTTCTTTCTTTCTTTTTTTTTCTTCCGCGTCTTTGGATGGCCTTTAGGGGGTCTTAGCATATCCAAAAAGTCACCAAATTCTGGCCCAATATAGAAAGTGCGTGAAATTTACGTATTTCACTGGCAACGTGAAAGTTGGTAAAAAAATGTTTCAACAGCGCCCCCTGGAAAATTAAAAATACCCCTCCGCTTTGACCTTTTTTCATAGTAGAGTGATGAAATTTGGTACACTTGTAGAACTCAACAATACGCACAGAAAAGCCTCTTGCACCCATGGTCAATATCAAACAGGAAGTCGGCCATTTTGGACTAAAGTGGCCATTTTGACCCCGTTTTGGCCATTTCTAGGGTCTATATTTGGTTTAACAGTTTGGTCATTTTTCGCACGATCGTCTCAAAAATAGTGTGCGATCGAACAGAAGCGATGGACGATTAAAATGAGACAATAAAATTGACTTTTCGTAAATACTGAAGGGGCGGGACCAGGCCTCAAAGTTAGAGCACTCGCCAAAAAAATTCAAATTGCTATAGATTCATAAATGAAAGAATTACAGTTAAAGAAATGTTCTAAGGACAATCGTCGTCGCCCTCCGAAGACAAATGAATGGTCGATTGATGATGTCACATAAGCCCCGCCCCCTCAGGACTTAAAAGGTCAAGATTTACTGGGAAATTTTCCAAAATTCGCCCTTTCCAATAATCACCCCAAATTTGTAGCGGGTAACTGAAGACAAGTTGGGGTTGCTTGGCGTCACTTTATGGGAGTTTTCTCCAGAAGGCGGGGCTGTGGCGGCGCGGCGAAGTCAGGCGTACCGCTTAGGCCTTACGTTTGCCTCCCATTTCGTCATTTCTAGAGATATCACCACAAAACCTCTTGGGAGTGATCCTAGTTCAGCCCCCCACAAAATGTGATGTGAACATCCGGTGGGCGTGGCCTATTTTCTGAAATAGCGCCCCCTAGGACCATTAAAACTGTCAGCCCCAAGTCATGCTTTGACTGAGGATTATGAAATTTGGCACACTAATGTGGTGTCTCAGGACCTACAAAAAAGTCTCTTGGAGCCAAGTGCAAAGTCGCACAGGAAGTCGGCCATTTTGGTCCAAGTACTCGATTTAGTGGTTTTCGCACACGTTGTTTGGAGAGTGATGCTCCATCGCCCTTTTCACCAATCGCCTTCAAACTTCTGCTATAGACTCTTAAGACATAAAGGAAAAAATTCAACCGTCGGATTTTAAATAAGTATAAAGGTGTGGGCGTGGCTAAGCCTCAAACTTTGACCTGTCACCACGCCACTCTTTTTTTCACAGCTACCTATTGGACTCCTTTTACCCAATCGCCAGCAATCTCTGGCGAATAGCAGCTGACAAGTTGAGGTCACTTAGTCTCCAGTACTGGCAGGTTTTGAAAAAAGGCGGGGCTTTGGGAGCATGGCAAAATTCACCATCACGCCATGGCAATACGTTTGCCTCTCATTTCTTCAATTATCGTGCCATCACCACAAAATGTCTGGTGAGTGATCCTAGTCTGACCCCCAATAGATTTGGACAGCTGTAGTTTGTGGGCGTGGCCTATTTTCTGAAATGGCGCCCTCTAGGACCATTAAAACTGTCAGCCCCTAGCCATGCTTTGACTGAGGAGTACGAAATCTGGTACACTAATGTGGTGTCTCCGGTCCTACAAAAAAGTCTCTTGGAGCCAAGTGCAAAGTCGCACAGGAAGTCGGCCATTTTGGTCCAAGTAGTCGATTTAGTGGTTTTCGCACACGTTGTTTGGAGAGTGTTACACCATTGCCCTTTTCACCAATCACCTTCAAACTTCTGCTATAGACTCTTAAGACAAAGGGGAAAAAATTCAACCTACGGATTTTAAATAAGTATAAAGGTGTGGGCGTGGCTAAGCCTCAAACTTTGACCTGTCGCAACGCCACTCTTTTTTTCACAGCTCCCTATTGGACACCTTTTAACCAATCACCAGCAATCACTGGCAAATAGCAGCAGACAAGTTGAGGTCACTTGGTCTATAGTACTGGCAGGTTTCGAATAAAGGCGGGGCTTTGGGAGCATGGCGAAATTCGCCATCACGCCATGGAAATACGTTTGTCTCTCATTTCTTCAATCATTGTGACATCGCCACACAATTTCTGATGAGTGATCCTACTCTGACCCCTAATAGAATTGGACAGCTGAAGTTTGTGGGCGTGGCCTATTATCTGAAATAGCGCCCCCTAGGACCATTAAAACTGTCAGCCCCAAGCCGTGCTTTGACTGAGGATCACGAACTTTGGCACACTAATGTAGTGTCTCAGGACCTACAAAAAAGTCTCTTGGAGCCAAGCGCAATGTCGCACAGGAGGTCGGCCATTTTGGTCCAAGTACTCGATTTAGTGGTTTTCGCACACGTTATTAGGAGAATGATGTCTCGTCGCCCTTTCCACCGATCACCTTCAAACTCTTGCTATATACTCTTAAGACATAGAGGAAAAGATTCAACCGTCGGATTTTAAATAAGTATAAAGGTGTGGGCGTGGCTAAGCCTCAAACTTTGACCAGTCGCCATTACGTTACTTGACTCAATAACTCCCTTGTGCATGATCAGATCAATTTCAAACTTTGTCCGTGTGATCACTGACCACATCTGAAGACAGTGACAATGTGGACAGCTGGCATCACCTAAGCCCCGCCCCCTGACTACAGGAAGTCTTCTGTTTTATGGTGAAATGCCCATATTTGTCCCCTCTAATTTAGTCAACATGACACTAAGGTCATGCACTGTCTTCATGATGTTGTAATGACTATTCAGATCTGATAGCTTTTCAGAAAGGGAGGAGCTTTGATGCCATGGCGATTTCTGGCGTGACGCTGTGACCTTACGTTTGACTGTAACTTCCACAAACAGCCTCCGATTTGCCAGAGACTGAACATCACATCACCAGTGTGGTAAAGATAGAGTATCTCCTAGTGGTGAGACGTGTAATGCTGGGCTCAGAGGGGATGCTGAATCAGGGTGAGGTGTGGACGAGGAGGCCGTTCACGGTTTCTGGTGTTGGGGTGGTTGACTTTCTGTTCTGCCAGACGTGCCCTGGTGCCCCCGGCTGCCGGCCAGGATGGACAAGCGCGGAGCTGGGTTTGGAGAGCGTCGGGGATGGAGCGGAGGGGGTGCGGAAGGAGGGCGAGCAGCTTCGCTGCGAGGGCCGAACGACGCTGCTTGCAGCTTTAATTAGGCCCGAGCAGTGAAGCTGCGAAGGCCTATTGTATCTGCTCCGTTTATTATTATTATTTATTATTATTAGGCCCGAGCAGTGAAGCTGCGAAGGCCTATTGTATCTGCTCCGTTTATTATTACGCTTTCTTTCTTTCTTTTTTCTTCCGCGTCTTTGACTGGCCTTTAGGGGGTCTTAGCATATCCAAAAAGTCACCAAATTCTGGCCCAATATTGAAAGTGCGTGAAATTTACGTATTTCACTGGCAATGTGAAAGTTCATAAAAGAATGGCTGAACAGCGCCCCCTAGAAAGTGAAAAATACCCCTCTCCATAAAGCTTAGTTTATCGTACAGTTATGAAATTTGGTACACTTGTAGAACTCAACAATACGCACAGAAAAGCCTCTTGCATCCATGGTCAATATCAAACAGGAAGTCGGCCATTTTGGACTAAAGTGGCCATTTTGACCCTGTTTCGGCCATTTCTTGGGTCTATATTTGGTTGAACAGTTTGGTCATTTTTCGCATGATCGTCTCAAAAATAGTGTGCGATCGAACAGAAGCGACGGACGATTAAAATGAGACAATAAAATTGACTTTTCGTAAATACTGAAGGGGCGGGACCAGGCCTCAAAGTTCGAGCACTCGCCAAAAAAATTCAAATTGCTATAATTTCATAAATGAAAGAATTACAGTTAAAGTAACTTTCTATGGACAATCATCATCGCCCCCCGAAGACAAATGAATGGTCAATTGATGATGTCACATAAGCCCCGCCCCTTCAGGACTTAAAAGGTCAAGTTTTACTGGGAAATTTTCCAAAATTTGCCCTTTCAAATAATCATCCCAAATTTGTATCAGGTAACTGAAGACAAGTTGGGGTTGCTTGGCGTCACTTTATGGGAGTTTTATGCAGAAGGCGGGGCTGTGGCGGCGCGGCGAACTCAGGCGTACCACTTAGGCCTTACGTTTGCCTCCCATTTCGTCATTTCTAGAGATATCGCCACGAAACTTCTTGTGAGTGATCCTAGTCCGGCCCCCCAAAAAATCTGATGTGACATTCCGGTGGGCGTGGTCTATTTGCTGAAATAGCGCCCCCTAGGACCATTAAAACTGACAGCCCCAAGCCATGCTTTGACTGAGGATTACGAAATGTGGTACACTAATGTGGTGTCTCAGGACCTACAAAAAAGTCTCTTGGAGCCAAGTGCAAAGTCGCACAGGAAGTCGGCCATTTTGGTCCAAGTGCGTGATTTAGTGGTTTTCGCACACGTTGTTTGGAGAGTGATGCTCCGTCGCCCTTTTCACCAATCGCCTTCACACTTCTGCTATATACTCTTAAGACATAGATGAAAAAATTCAACCGTCGGATTTTAAATAAGTATAAAGGTGTGGGCGTGGCTAAGCCTCAAACTCTGACTTGTCGCCACGCCACTCTTTTTTTCACAGCTCCCTATTGGACTCCTTTTATCCAATCACCACCAAACAGTGGCAAATAGCAGCAGACAAGTTGAGGTCACTAGGTCTATAGTACTGGCAGGTTTCGAATAAAGGCGGGGCTTTGGGAGCATGGCGAAATTCGCCATCACGCCATGGAAATACGTTTGTCTCTCATTTCTTCAATCATTGTGACATTGCCACACAATTTCTGATGAGTGATCCTACTCTGACCCCTAATATAATTGGACAGCTGAAGTTTGTGGGCGTGGCCTATTTTCCAAAACAGTGCCCCCTAGGACTATTAAAACAGTCAGCCCCAAGCCATGCTTTGACTGAGGATCACAAAATTTGGCACACTAATGTAGTGTCTCAGGACCTACAAAAAAGTCTCTTGGAGCCAAGCGCAATGTCGCACAGGAGGTCGGCCATTTTGGTGCAATTACTCAATTTAGTGGTTTTCGCACACGTTATAAGGAGAATGATATCTCCTCGCCCTTTCCACCGATCACCTTCAAACTCCTGCTATATACTCTTAAGACATAGAGGAAAAAATTCAACCGTCGGATTTTAAATAAGTATAAAGGTATGGGCGTGGCTAAGCCTCAAACTTTGACCAGTCGCCATTACTTTATTTGACTTAATAACTCCCATGTGCATGATCAGATCAATTTCATACTTTGTCTGTGTGATCACTGACCACATCTGAAGACAGTGACAATGTGGACAGCTGACATCACCTAAGCCCCGCCCCCTGACTAAAGGAAGTCTATTGTTTTATGGTGAACTGCCCATATTTGTCCCCTCTAATTTAGTCAAGATGACACTAAGGTCATGCACTGTCTTCATGATGTTGTAATGACCATTCAGATCTGATAGCTTTTCAGAAAGTGAGGGGCTTTGATGCCATGGCGATTTCTGGCGTGACGCTGTGACCTTACGTTTGACTGTAACTTCCACAAACAGCCTCCGATTTGCCCGAGACTGAACATCACATCACCAGTGTGGTAAAGATAGAGTATCTCCTAGGGGTGAGACATGTAATGGTGGGCTCAGAAGGGATGCTGAGTCAGGGTGAGGTGTGGACGAGGAGGCCTTTCACGGTTTCCGGTGTTGGGGTGGCTGACTTTCTGTTCCGACAGGCATGCCCTGATGCCCTCGGCTGCCGGCCAGGATGGAGAAGCGCGGAGCCAGGTTTGGAGAGCGTCGGGGATGGAGCGGAGGGGGTGCTGAAGGAGGGCGAGCAGCTTCGCTGCGAGGGCCGAACGACGCTGCTTGCAGCTTTAATTAGGCCCGAGCAGTGAAGCTGCGAAGGCCTATTGTATCTGCTCCGTTTCTTCTTCTTCTTATTAGGCCCGAGCAGTGAAGCTGCGAAGGCCTATTGTATCTGCTCCGTTTCTTCTTATTATTATTCTTTTTTCTTCCGCGTCTTTGAATGGCCTTTAGGGGGTCTTAGCATATCCAAAAAGTCACCAAATTCTGGCCCAATATAGAAAGTGCGTGAAATTTACGTATTTCACTGGCGATGTGAAAGTTCGTCAAAAAGTGACTGAACAGCGCCCCCTAGAAAGTGAAAAATACCCCTCTCCATAAAGCTTAGTTTATCGTACAGTTATGAAATTTGGTATACTTGTAGTACTCAACAGTCCGCACAGAAAAGTCTCTTGCAACCATGGTCAATATCAAACAGGAAGTCGGCCATTTTGGAGTAAAGTGGCCATTTTGACCCCGTTTTGGCCATTTCTAGGGTCTATATTTGGTTGAACAGTTTGGTCATTTTTCGCACCATCGTCTCAAAAATTGTGCGAGATCGAACAGAATCGATGGACGATTCAAATGAGACAATAAAATTGACTTTTCGTAAATACTGAAGGGGCGGGGCCAGGCCTCAAAGTTCGAACACTCGCCAAAAAAATTCAAATTGCTATAATTTCATAAATGAAAGAATTACGGTTAAAGAAATGTTCTGTGGACAATTGTCATCGCCCTCCGAAGACAAATGAATGGTCGATTGATGATGTCACATAAGCCCCGCCCCCTCAGGACTTAAAAGGTCAAGTTTTACTGGGAAATTTTCCAAAATTCGCCCTTTCCAATAATCACCCCAAATTTGTAGCGGGTAACTGAAGACAAGTTGGGGTTGCTTGGCTTCACTTTATGGGAGTTTTCTGCAGAAGGCGGGGCTGTGGCGGCGCGGCGAATTCAGGCGTACCACTTAGGCCTTACGTTTGCCTCCCATTTCGTCATTTCTAGAGATATCGCCACGAAGCTTCTTGTGAGTGATCCTAGTCTGGCCCCCCAAAAGATCTGATGTGAAATTCCGGTGGGCGTGGTCTATTTTCTGAAATAGCGCCCCCTAGGACCATTAAAACTGACAGCCCCAAGCCATGCTTTGACTGAGGATTACGAAATTTGGTACACTAATGTGGTGTCTCAGGACCTACAAAAAAGTCTCTTGGAGCCAAGTGCATTGTTGCACAGGAAGTCGGCCATTTTGGTCCAAGTGCGCAATTTAGTGGTTTTCGCACACGTTGTTTGGAGAGTGATGCTCCGTCGCCCTTTTCACCAATTGCCTTCACACTTCGGCTACATACTCTTAACACATAGATGAAAAAATTCAACCGTCGGATTTTAAATAAGTATAAAGGTGTGGGCGTGGCTAAGCCTCAAACTTTGACCTGTCGCCACGCCACTCTTTTTTTTCACAGCTCCCTATTGGACTCCTTTTAACCAATCACCACCAAACAGTGGCGAATAGCAGCAGACAAGTTGAGGTCACTTGGTCTATAGTACTGGCAGGTTTCGAATAAAGGCGGGGCTTTGGAAGAATGGCGAAATTCGCCATCACGACATGGAAATACGTTTGTCTCTCATTTCTTCAGTCATTGTGACATCGCCATACAAGTTCTGATGAGTGATCCTACTCTGACCCCTAATAGAATTGGACAGCTGAAGTTTGTGGGCGTGGCCTATTTTCTGAAACAGCGCCCCCTAGGACCATTAAAACAGTCAGCCCCAAGCCATGCTTTGACTGAGGATCACAAAATTTGGCACACTAATGTAGTGTACCAGGACCTACAAAAAAGTCTCTTGGAGCCAAGCACAATGTCGCACAGGAGGTCGGCCATTTTGGTCCAAGTACTCAATTTAGTGGTTTTCGCACACGTTATTAGGAGAATGATATCTCCTCGCCCTTTCCACCGATCACCTTCAAACCTCTGCTATATACTCTTAAGACATAGAGGAAAAAATTCAACCGTCGGATTTTAAATAAGTATAAAGGTGTGGGCGTGGCTAAGCCTCAAACTTTGACCAGTCGCCATTACCTTATTTGACTTAACAACTCCCATGTGCATGATCAGATCAATTTCATACTTTGTCTGTGTGATCACTGACCACATCTGAAGACAGTGACAATGTGGACAGCTGACATCACCTAAGCCCCGCCCCCTGACTACAGGAAGTCAACTGTTTTATGGTGAAATGCCCATATTTGTTCCCTCTAATTTAGTCAAGATGACACTAAGGTCATGCACTGTCTTCATGATGTTGTAATGACCATTCAGATCTGATAGCTTTTCAGAAAGGCAGGGGCTTTGATGCCATGGCGATTTCTGACGTGACACTGTGACCTTACGTTTGACTGTAACTTCCACAAACAGCCTCCGACTTGCCCGAGACTGAACATCGCATCACCAGTGTGGTAAAGATAGAGTATCTCCTAGTGGTGAGACGTGTAATGGTGGGCTCAGAGGGGATGCTGAGTCAGGGTAAGGTGTGGACGAGGAGGCCGTTCACGGTTTCTGGTGTCGGGGTGGTTGACTTTCTGTTCCGCCAGACGTTCCCTGGTGCCCCCGGCTGCCGGCCAGGACGGAGAAGCGCGGAGCTGGGTTTGGAGAGCGTCGGGGATGGAGCGGAGGGGGTGCGGAAGGAGGGCGAGCAGCTTCGCTGCGAGGGCCGAACGACGCTGCTTGCAGCTTTAATTAGGCCCGAGCAGCGAAAGCGCTGCGAAGGCCTCTTGTTTTTGCTCTGATTATTATTATTTTTTGTTATTCCGTGCCCCCTTTGAACAGCTTTTTGGGGACCTTAACATACCCCAAAACTCACAATATTTTGCACACTTGTCAGGCCTGGTGAAAAATTTGATATTTTAAAGGTCCCAAAAAAATCGCAAAGAAAATGGCTGAACAGCGCCCCCTACAAAGTGAAAAAAAACCCTCTCCATAAAGCTTAGTTTATCGTACAGTTATGAAATTTGGTACACTTGTAGTACTCAACAGTCCGCACAGAAAAGTCTCTTGCAACCATGGTCAATATCAAACAGGAAGTCGGCCATTTTGGGTTGAAATGGCGATTTTTTGCCGTTTTTGCCGTTTTTAGGGTCCGTTTCTGATTGGATTGCTCGATCATTTTTCGCACGATCGTCTCAAAAATTGTGTAAAATTGCTCAGAAGGGATGGGCGAACAAAATGAGATAAGGATTCTGAGTTTTCGTATATGTTGAAGGGGCGGAGCCAGGCCTCGAAGTTTGACTACTCGCCAAAAATATTTAAATTGCTATAACTTCATAACTGAATGGAATAGAGTTACCAAACTTTCTGTGGTCATTCGTCATCCACCCACAAAGTAAACTGAAAGGTCGGATGATGACATCACACAAGCCCCGCCCCCTCAGGACCAAAAAGATCAAGTTTTACTGTGAAAGGTCCCAAATTGCCCCATTTCACTTAATCACCACAAATTTGTAGCTGGTAACTCAAGACAAGTGGGGGTTGCTTGGCGTCACTTTATGGGAGTTTTCGGCAGAGGGCGGGGCTGTGGCGGCGCGGCGAATTCAGGCGTACCGCCTTGGCCTTACGTTTGCCTCCCATTTCGTCATTTCCAAAGATATCGTCACGAAACTTCTTGTGAGTGATCCTAGTCCGGCCCCCCAAAAGATCTGATGTGAACATCTGGTGGGCGTGGCCTATTTTTTTGAAATAGCGCCCCCTAGGACCATTAAAACTGTCAGCCCCAAGCCATGCTTTGACTGAGGATTACGAAATTTGGTACACTAATGTGGTGTCTCAGGACCTACAAAAAAGTCTCTTGAAGCCAAGTGCAAAGTCGCACAGGAAGTCGGCCATTTTGGTCCAAGTGCGCGATTTAGTGGTTTTCACACACGTTGTTTGGAGAGTGATACTCCGTCGCCCTTTTCACCAATCACTTTCAAACTTCTGCTATATAGTCTTAAGACATAGAGGAAAAAATTCAACCGTCGGATTTTTCAAAAGTTGAAAGGTGTGGGCGTGGCTAAGCCTCAAACTTTGACCTGTCGCCGCACCACTCTTTTTTTCACAGCTCCCTACTGGACTCCTTTTACCCAATCAGCAGGAGTCTCTGGCAAATAGCAGTAGACAACTTGAGGTCACTTGGTATCCAGTACTGGAAGGTTTCAAAAAAAGGCAGGGCTTTGGGAGCATGGCGAAAATCGCCATCACGCCATGGAAATACGTTTGCCTCTCATTTCTTCATTTATCGTGATATCGTTACGAAACTTCTGGTGAGTGATCCTAGTCTGACCACAAAGAGACATAGACAGCTGAAATATGTGGGCGTGGCCTAATTTCTGAAATAGCGCCCCCTAGGACCATTTAAACTAATAGCCCCAAGCCATGCTTTGACTGAGGATTACGAAATTTGGTACACTAATGTGGTGTCCCAGGACCTACAAAAAAGTCTCTTGGAGCCAATCACAAAATTGCACAGGAAGTCGGCCATTTTGGTCCAAGTACGCGATTTAGTGGTTTTCGCACACGTTGTTTGGAGAGTGATGCTCCGTCGCCCTTTTCACCAATCGCCTTCAAACTTCTGCTATATACTCTTAAGGCATAGGGGAAAAAATTCAACCGTCGGATTTTTCAAAAGTTGAAAGGTGTGGGCGTGGCTAAGCCTCAAACTTTGACCTGTCGCCGCGCCACTCTTTTTTTCACAGCTCCCTACTGGACTCCTTTTACCCAATCAGCAGGAGTCTCTGGCAAATAGCAGTAGACAACTTGAGGTCACTTGGTATCCAGTACTGGAAGGTTTCAAAAAAAGGCGGGGCTTTGGGAGCATGGCGAAAATCGCCAGCACGCCATGGAAATACGTTTGCCTCTCATTTCTTCATTTATCGTGATATTGTTACGAAACTTCTGGTGAGTGATCCTAGTCTGACCCCAAAGAGACATAGACAGCTGAAATATGTGGGCGTGGCCTAATTTCTGAAATAGCGCCCCCTAGGACCATTTAAACTATTAGCCCCAAGCCATGCTTTCATTGAGGATTACGAAATTTGGTACACTAATGTGGTGTCCCAGGACCTACAAAAAAGTCTCTTGGAGCCAAGCACAAAATTGCACAGGAAGTCGGCCATTTTGGTCCAAGTACGCGATTTAGTGGTTTTCGCACACGTTGTTTGAAGAGTGATGCTCCTTCGCCCTTTTCACCAATCGCCTTCAAACTTCTGCTATATACTCTTAAGGCATAGGGGAAAAAAGTCAACCGTCGGATTTTTGTAAAGTTGAAAGGTGTGGGCGTGGCTAAGCCTCAAACTTTGACCTTTCGCCATTACTTGACTTAATAACTCCCATGTGCATGATCAGATCTTTTTCGAACTTTGTCTGTGTGATCATTGACCATATCTGTAAACAATGACAATGTGGACAGCTGACATCATCTAAGCCCCGCCCCCTGACTAAAGGAAGTTATTATTTTATGCTGAAATGCCCATATTTGTCCCCTCTAATTTAGTCAACATGACACCTAGGTCATGCACTGTCTTCATGATGCTGTAATGGCCATTCAAATCTGATAGCTTTCCAGAAAGGGAGGGGCTTTGATGCCATGGCGAATTCTGGCGTAACGCCGTAACCTTACAATTCAATTTAATGGTGAGCTCAGAGGGGATGCTTAGTCAGGGTGAGGTGCGGACTAGGAGGCCATTTGCTGTTTCCGGTGACGGGATGATTGACGTTTCTGTTCTGCCACACATGCCCTGGTGCCCCGGGCTGCCGGCCAGGCCGGAGCGGCGCGGAGCTGCGAGGGCCGAACGACGCTGCTTGCAGCTTTAATTATTATTATTCTTTTTTCTTCCGCGTCTTTGAATGGCCTTTAGGGGGTCTTAGCATATCCAAAAAGTCACCAAATTCTGGCCCAATATAGAAAATGCGTGAAATTTACGTATTTCACTGGCGAAGTGAAAGTTCGTCAAAAAGTGACTGAACAGCGCCCCCTAGAAAGTGAAAAATACCCCTCTCCATAAAGCTTAGTTTATCGTACAGTTATGAAATTTGGTATACTTGTAGTACTCAACAGTCCGCACAGAAAAGTCTCTTGCAACCATGGTCAATATCAAACAGGAAGTCGGCCATTTTGGAGTAAAGTGGCCATTTTGACCCCGTTTTGGCCATTTCTAGGGTCTATATTTGGTTGAACAGTTTGGTCATTTTTCGCACCATCGTCACAAAAATTGTGCGAGATCGAACAGAAGCGATGGACGATTCAAATGAGACAATAAAATTGACTTTTCGTAAATACTGAAGGGGCGGGGCCAGGCCTCAAAGTTCGAGCACTCGCCAAAAAAATTCAAATTGCTATAATTTCATAAATGAAAGAATTACAGTTAAAGAAATGTTCTGTGGACAATTGTCATCGCCCTCCGAAGACAAATGAATGGTCGATTGATGATGTCACATAAGCCCCGCCCCCTCAGTACTTAAAAGGTCAAGTTTTACTGGGAAATTTTCCAAAATTCGCCCTTTCCAATAATCACCCCAAATTTGTAGTGGGTAACTGAAGACAAGTTGGGGTTGCTTGGCTTCACTTTATGGGAGTTTTCTGCAGAAGGCGGGGCTGTGGCGGCGCGGCGAATTCAGGCGTACCGCTTAGGCCTTACGTTTGCCTCCCATTTCGTCATTTCTAGAGATATCGCCACGAAGCTTCTTGTGAGTGATCCTAGTCTGGCCCCCCAAAAGATCTGATGTGAAATTCCGGTGGGCGTGGTCTATTTTCTGAAATAGCGCCCCCTAGGACCATTAAAACTGACAGCCCCAAGCCATGCTTTGACTGAGGATTACGAAATTTGGTACACTAATGTGGTGTCTCAGGACCTACAAAAAAGTCTCTTGGAGCCAAGTGCATTGTCGCACAGGAAGTCGGCCATTTTGGTCCAAGTGCGCAATTTAGTGGTTTTCGCACACGTTGTTTGGAGAGTGATGCTCCGTCGCCCTTTTCACCAATTGCCTTCACACTTCGGCTACATACTCTTAAGACATAGATGAAAAAATTCAACCGTCGGATTTTAAATAAGTATAAAGGTGTGGGCGTGGCTAAGCCTCAAACTTTGACCTGTCGCCACGCCACTCTTTTTTTTCACAGCTCCCTATTGGACTCCTTTTAACCAATCACCACCAAACAGTGGCGAATAGCAGCAGACAAGTTGAGGTCACTTGGTCTATAGTACTGGCAGGTTTCGAATAAAGGCGGGGCTTTGGGAGAATGGCGAAATTCGCCATCACGACATGGAAATACGTTTGTCTCTCATTTCTTCAGTCATTGTGACATCGCCATACAAGTTCTGATGAGTGATCCTACTCTGACCCCTAATAGAATTGGACAGCTGAAGTTTGTGGGCGTGGCCTATTTTCTGAAACAGCGCCCCCTAGGACCATTAAAACAGTCAGCCCCAAGCCATGCTTTGACTGAGGATAACAAAATTTGGCACACTAATGTAGTGTACCAGGACCTACAAAAAAGTCTCTTGGAGCCAAGCACAATGTCGCACAGGAGGTCGGCCATTTTGGTCCAAGTACTCAATTTAGTGGTTTTCGCACACGTTATTAGGAGAATGATATCTCCTCGCCCTTTCCACCGATCACCTTCAAACCTCTGCTATATACTCTTAAGACATAGAGGAAAAAATTCAACCGTCGGATTTTAAATAAGTATAAAGGTGTGGGCGTGGCTAAGCCTCAAACTTTGACCAGTCGCCATTACCTTATTTGACTTAACAACTCCCATGTGCATGATCAGATCAATTTCATACTTTGTCTGTGTGATCACTGACCACATCTGAAGACAGTGACAATGTGGACAGCTGACATCACCTAAGCCCCGCCCCCTGACTACAGGAAGTCAACTGTTTTATGGTGAAATGCCCATATTTGTTCCCTCTAATTTAGTCAAGATGACACTAAGGTCATGCACTGTCTTCATGATGTTGTAATGACCATTCAGATCTGATAGCTTTTCAGAAAGGCAGGGGCTTTGATGCCATGGCGATTTCTGACGTGACGCTGTGACCTTACGTTTGACTGTAACTTCCACAAACAGCCTCCGACTTGCCCGAGACTGAACATCGCATCACCAGTGTGGTAAAGATAGAGTATCTCCTAGTGGTGAGACGTGTAATGGTGGGCTCAGAGGGGATGCTGAGTCAGGGTAAGGTGTGGACGAGGAGGCCGTTCACGGTTTCTGGTGTCGGGGTGGTTGACTTTCTGTTCCGCCAGACGTTCCCTGGTGCCCCCGGCTGCCGGCCAGGATGGAGAAGCGCAGAGCTGGGTTTGGAGAGCGTCGGGGATGGAGCGGAGGGGGTGCGGAAGGAGGGCGAGCAGCTTCGCTGCGAGGGCCGAACGACGCTGCTTGCAGCTTTAATTATTATTATTTTTTTTCTTCCGCGTCTTTGGGTGGCCTTTAGGGGGTCTTAGCATATCCAAAAACTCACCAAATTCTGGCCCAATATAGAAAGTGCGTGAAATTTACGTATTTCAGTGGCAATGTGAAAGTTCATAAAAAAGTGGCTGAACAGCGCCCTCTAGAAAGTGAAAAATACCCCTCTCCATTAAGCTTAATTTATCGTACAGTTATGAAATTTGGTTTACTTGTAGTACTCAACAGTCCGCACAGAAAAGTCTCTTGCAACCATGGTCAATATCAAACAGGAAGTCAGCCATTTTGGGTTGAAATGGCGATTTTTAGACGTTTTGGCCATTTCTAGGGTCTATATTTGGTTGAACAGTTTGGTCATTTTTCGCACGATCGTCTCAAAAATAGTGTGCTATCGAACAGAAGCGATGGACGATTAAAATGAGACAATAAAATTGACTTTTCGTAAATACTGAAGGGGCGGGGCCAGGCCTCAAAGTTCGAGCACTCGCCAAAAAAATTCAAATTGCTATAATTTCATAAATGAAAGAATTACAGTTAAAGTAACTTTCTATAGACAATCGGCATTGCCCCCCGAAGACAAATGAATGTTCGATTGATGATGTCACATAAGCCCCGCCCCCTCAGGACTTAAAAGGTCAAGTTTTACTGGGAAATTTTCAAAAAATCGCCCTTTCAAATAATCATCCCAAATTTGTAGCAGGTAACTGAAGACAAGTTGGGGTTTCTTGGCGTCACTTTATGGGAGTTTTCTGCAGAAGGCGGGGCTGTGGCGGCGCGGCGAAGTCAGGCGTACCGACGTGGCCTTACGTTTGCCTCCCATTTCGTCATTTCTAGAGATATCGCCACGACACTTCTTGGGAGTGATCCTAGTCCGGCCCCCAAAAGAATCTGATGTGAACATCTGGTGGGCGTGGCCTATTTTCTGAAATAGCGCCCCCTAGGACCATTAAAACTGTCAGCCCCAAGCCATGCTTTGACTGAGGAGTACGAGATTTGGTACACTAATGTGGTGTCTCAGGACCTACAAAAAAGTCTCTTGGAGCCAAGTGCAAAGTCGCACAGGAAGTCGGCCATTTTGGTCCAAGTACTCGATTTAGTGGTTTTCGCACACGTAGTTTGGAGAGTGATGCTCCATCACCCTTTTCACCAATCACCTTCAAACATCTGCTATACACTCTTAAGACATAGAAGAAAAAATTCAACCATCGGATTTTAAATAAGTATAAAGGTGTGGGCGTGGCTAAGCCTCAAACTTTGACTTGTCGCCACGCCACTCTTTTTTTCACAGCTCCCTATTGGACTCCTTTTACTCAATCACCAGCAATCACTGGCAAATAGCAGCAGACAAGTTGAGGTCACTTGGTCTATAGTACTGGCAGGTTTCGAATAAAGGCGGGGCTTTGGGAGTATGGCGAAGTTTGCCATCATGCCATGGAAATACGTTTGTCTCTCATTTCTTCAATCATTGTGACATCGCCACACAATTTCTGATGAGTGATCCTACTCTGACCCCTAATAGAAATGGACAGCTGAAGTTTGTGGGTGTGGCCTATTTTCTGAAATAACGCCCCCTAGGACCATTAAAACTGTCAGCCCCAAGCCATGCTTTCACTGAGGAACACGAAATTTGGCACACTAATGTGGTGTCTCAGGACCTACAAAAAAGTCTCTTGGAGCAAAGTGCAAAGTCGCACAGGAAGTCGGCCATTTTGGTCCAAGTACTCGATTTAGTGGTTTTCGCACTCGTTGTTTGGAGAGTGTTGCACCATCGCCCTTTTCACCAATCGCCTTCAAACTTCTGCTACATACTCTTAAGACAAAGGGGAAAAAATTCAACCATCGGATTTCAAATAAGTATAAAGGTGTGGGCGTGGCTAAGCCTCAAACTTTGACCTTTCGCCATTACATTCCTTGACTTAACAACTCCCATGTGCATGATCAGATCTATATCAAACTGTGTCTGTGTGATCATTGACCACATCTCAAGACAATGACAATGTGGACAGCTGACATCACCTAAGCCCCGCCCCCTGACTACAGGAAGTCGATTTTTTCATGGTGAAATGCCCATATTTGTCCCCTCTAATTTAGTGAACATGACACTAAGGTCATGCACTGTCTTCATGATGTTGTAATGACAATTCAGATCTGCTAGCTTTTCAGGAAGGGAGGGGATTTGATACAATGGCGAATTCTGGCGTGACGCTGTGACCTTACGTTTGACTGTAACTTCCACAAACAGCCTCCGATTTGCCCGAGACTGAACATCACATCACCAGTGTGGTAAAGATAGAGTATCTCCTAGTGGTGAGACGTGTAATGGTGGGCTCAGAGGGGATGCTGAGTCAGGGTGAGGTGTGGACGAGGAGGCCGTTCACGGTTTCTGGTGTCGGGGTGGTTGACTTTCTGTTCTGCCAGACGTGCCCTGGTGCCCCCGGCTGCCGGACAGGATGGAGAAGCGCGGAGCTGGGTTTGGAGAGGGTCGGGGATGGAGCGGAGGGGGTGCGGAAGGAGGGCGAGCAGCTTCGCTGCGAGGGCCGAACGACGCTGCTTGCAGCTTTAATTAGGCCCGAGCAGTGAAGCTGCGAAGGCCTATTGTATCTGCTCCGTTTATTATTACGCTTTCTTTCTTTCTTTTTTCTTCCGCGTCTTTGACTGGCCTTTAGGGGGTCTTAGCATATCCAAAAAGTCACCAAATTCTGGCCCAATATTGAAAGTGCGTGAAATTTACGTATTTCACTGGCAATGTGAAAGTTCATAAAAGAATGGCTGAACAGCGCCCCCTAGAAAGTGAAAAATACCCCTCTCCATAAAGCTTAGTTTATCGTACAGTTATGAAATTTGGTACACTTGTAGAACTCAACAATACGCACAGAAAAGCCTCTTGCATCCATGGTCAATATCAAACAGGAAGTCGGACATTTTGGACTAAAGTGGCCATTTTGACCCAGTTTCGGCCATTTCTTGGGTCTATATTTGGTTAAACAGTTTGGTCATTTTTCGCACGATCGTCTCAAAAATAGTGTGCGATCGAACAGAAGCGACGACGATTAAAATGAGACAATAAAATTGACTTTTCGTAAATACTGAAGGGGCGGGACCAGGCCTCAAAGTTCGAGCACTCGCCAAAAAAATTCAAATTGCTATAATTTCATAAATGAAAGAATTACAGTTAAAGTAACTTTCTATGGACAATCATCATCGCCCCCCGAAGACAAATGAATGGTCAATTGATGATGTCACATAAGCCCCGCCCCTTCAGGACTTAAAAGGTCAAGTTTTACTGGGAAATTTTCCAAAATTTGCCCTTTCAAATAATCATCCCAAATTTGTATCAGGTAACTGAAGACAAGTTGGGGTTGCTTGGCGTCACTTTATGGGAGTTTTCTGCAGAAGGCGGGGCTGTGGCGGCGCAGCGAACTCAGGCGTACCACTTAGGCCTTACGTTTGCCTCCCATTTCGTCATTTCTAGAGATATCGCCACGAAACTTCTTGTGAGTGATCCTAGTCCGGCCCCCCAAAAAATCTGATGTGACATTCCGGTGGGCGTGGTCTATTTGCTGAAATAGCGCCCCCTAGGACCATTAAAACTGACAGCCCCAAGCCATGCTTTGACTGAGGATTACGAAATGTGGTACACTAATGTGGTGTCTCAAGACCTACAAAAAAGTCTCTTGGAGCCAAGTGCAAAGTCGCACAGGAAGTCGGCCATTTTGGTCCAAGTGCGTGATTTAGTGGTTTTCGCACACGTTGTTTGGAGAGTGATGCTCCGTCGCCCTTTTCACCAATCGCCTTCACACTTCTGCTATATACTCTTAAGACATAGATGAAAAAATTCAACCGTCGGATTTTAAATAAGTATAAAGGTGTGGGCGTGGCTAAGCCTCAAACTCTGACTTATCGCCACGCCACTCTTTTTTTCACAGCTCCCTATTGGACTCCTTTTATCCAATCACCACCAAACAGTGGCAAATAGCAGCAGACAAGTTGAGGTCACTAGGTCTATAGTACTGGCAGGTTTCGAATAAAGGCGGGGCTTTGGGAGCATGGCGAAATTCGCCATCACGCCATGGAAATACGTTTGTCTCTCATTTCTTCAATCATTGTGACATTGCCACACAATTTCTGATGAGTGATCCTACTCTGACCCCTAATATAATTGGACAGCTGAAGTTTGTGGGCGTGGCCTATTTTCCAAAACAGTGCCCCCTAGGACCATTAAAACAGTCAGCCCCAAGCCATGCTTTGACTGAGGATCACAAAATTTGGCACACTAATGTAGTGTCTCAGGACCTACAAAAAAGTCTCTTGGAGCCAAGCGCAATGTCGCACAGGAGGTCGGCCATTTTGGTGCAATTACTCAATTTAGTGGTTTTCGCACACGTTATAAGGAGAATGATATCTCCTCGCCCTTTCCACCGATCACCTTCAAACTCCTGCTATATACTCTTAAGACATAGAGGAAAAAATTCAACCGTCGGATTTTAAATAAGTATAAAGGTATGGGCGTGGCTAAGCCTCAAACTTTGACCAGTCGCCATTACTTTATTTGACTTAATAACTCCCATGTGCATGATCAGATCAATTTCATACTTTGTCTGTGTGATCACTGACCACATCTGAAGACAGTGACAATGTGGACAGCTGACATCACCTAAGCCCCGCCCCCTGACTAAAGGAAGTCTATTGTTTTATGGTGAACTGCCCATATTTGTCCCCTCTAATTTAGTCAAGATGACACTAAGGTCATGCACTGTCTTCATGATGTTGTAATGACCATTTAGATCTGATAGCTTTTCAGAAAGTGAGGGGCTTTGATGCCATGGCGATTTCTGGCGTGACGCTGTGACCTTACGTTTGACTGTAACTTCCACAAACAGCCTCCGATTTGCCCGAGACTGAACATCACATCACCAGTGTGGTAAAGATAGAGTATCTCCTAGGGGTGAGACATGTAATGGTGGGCTCAGAAGGGATGCTGAGTCAGGGTGAGGTGTGGACGAGGAGGCCTTTCACGGTTTCCGGTGTTGGGGTGGCTGACTTTCTGTTCCGACAGGCATGCCCTGATGCCCTCGGCTGCCGGCTAGGATGGAGAAGCGCGGAGCCGGGTTTGGAGAGCGTCGGGGATGGAGCGGAGGGGGTGCTGAAGGAGGGCGAGCAGCTTCGCTGCGAGGGCCGAACGACGCTGCTTGCAGCTTTAATTTTTTTTCTTTCTTTTTCTTCCGCGTCTTTGGACGGCCTTTAGGGGGTCTTAGCATATCCAAAAACTCACCAAATTCTGGCCCAATATAGAAAGTGCGTGAAATTTACGTATTTCAATGGCAACGTGAAAGTTGGTAAAAAAATGTTTCAACAGCGCCCCCTGGAAAATTAAAAATACCCCTCCGCTTTGACCTTTTTTCATAGTAGAGTTATGAAATTTGCTACACTTGTAGAACTCAACAATACGCACAGAAAAGCCTCTTGCACCCATGGTCAATATCAAACAGAAAGTCGGCCATTTTGGACTAAAGTGGCCATTTTGACCACGTTTTGGCCATTTCTAGGGTCTATATTTGGTTGAACAGTTTGGTCATTTTTCGCACGATCGTCTCAAAAATAGTGTGCGATCGAACAGAAGCGATGGACGATTAAAATGAGACAATAAAATTGACTTTTCGTAAATACTGAAGGGGCGGGACCAGGCCTCAAAGTTCAAGCACTCGCCAAAAAAATTCAAATTGCTATAATTTCATAAATGAAAGAATTACAGTTAAAGTAACTTTCTATGGACAATCGGCATCGCCCCACGAAGACAAATGAATGGTCGATTGATGATGTCACATAAGCCCCGCCCCCTCAGGACTTAAAAGGTCAAGTTTTACTGGGAAATTTTCAAAAATTCGCCCTTTCAAATAATCATCCCAAATTTGTAGCAGGTAACTGGAGACAAGTTGGGGTTGCTTGGCGTCACTTTATGGGAGTTTTCTGCAGAAGGCGGGGCTGTGACGGCGCGGCGAAGTCAGGCGTACCGATGTGGCCTTACGTTTGCCTCCCATTTCGCCATTTCTAGAGATATCGCCACAAAACCTCTTGGGAGTGATCCTAGTTCGGCCCCCCACAAAATGTGATGTGAACATCCGGTGGGCGTGGCCTATTTTCTGAAATAGCGCCCCCTAGGACCATTAAAACTGTCAGCCCCAAGCCATGCTTTGACTGAGGAGTACAAAATTTGGTACACTAATGTGGTGTCTCAGGACCTAGAAAAAAGTCTCTTGGAGCCAAGTGCAAAGTCGCACAGGAAGTCGGCCATTTTGGTCCAAGGACTCGATTTAGTGGTATTCGCACACGTTGTTTGGAGAGTGTTGCACCATTGCCCTTTTCATCAATCGCCTTCAACCATCTGCTATATACTCTTAAGACATAGATGAAAAAATTCAACCGTCGGATTTTATATAAGTATAAAGGTGTGGGCGTGGCTAAGCCTCAAACTTTGACCTGTCGCCACGCCACTCTTTTTTTCACAGCTCCCTATCGGACTCCTTTTAACCAATCACCAGCAATCACTGTCAAATGGCAGCAGACAAGTTGAGGTCACTTGATCTATAGTACTGGCAGGTTTCGAATAAAGGCGGGGCTTTGGGAGCATGGCGAAATTCGCCATCACGCCATGGAAATACGTTTGTCTCTCATTTCTTCAATCATTGTGACATCGCCACACAATTTCTGATGAGTGATCCTACTCTGACCCCTAATAGAACTGCACAGCTGAAGTTTGTGGGCGTGGCCTATTTAATGAAATAGCGCCCCCTAGGACCATTAAAACTGTCAGCCCCAAGCCATGCTTTGACTGTGGATTACGAAATTTGATACACTAATGTGGGGTCTCAGGACCTACAAAAAAGTCTCTTGGAGCCAAGTGCAAAGTCGCGCAGGAAGTCGGCCATTTTGGTCCAAGTACTCGATTTAGTGGTATTCGCACACGTTGTTTGGAGAGTGTTGCACCATTGCCCTTTTCACCAATCGCCTTCAAACATCTGCTATATACTCTTAAGACATAGATGAAAAAATTCAACCGTCGGATTTTATATAAGTATAAAGGTGTGGGCGTGGCTAAGCCTCAAACTTTGACCTGTCGCCACGCCACTCTTTTTTTCACAGCTCCCTATTGGACTCCTTTTAACCAATCACCAGCAATCACTGGCAAATGGCAGCAGACAAGTTGAGGTCACTTGATCTATAGTACTGGCAGGTTTCGAATAAAGGCGGGGCTTTGGGAGCATGGCGAAATTCGCCATCACGCCATGAAAATACGTTTGTCTCTCATTTCTTCAATCATTGTGACATCACAACAAAATGTCTGATGAGTGATCCTAGTCTGACCCCCAATAGAAATGGACAGCTGAAGTTTGTGGGCGTGGCCTATTTTCTTAAATAGCGCCCCCTAGGTCCATTAAAACTGTCAGCCCCAAGCCATGCTTTGACTGAGGATTACGAAATTTGATACACTAATGTGGGGTCTCAGGACCTACAAAAAAGTCTCTTGGAGCCATGTGCAAAGTCGCACAGGAAGTCAGCCATTTTGGTCCAAGTACTCGATTTAGTGGTTTTCGCACACGTTGTTTGGAGAGTGTTGCACCATCGCCCTTTTCACCAATCGCCTTCAAACTTCTGCTATATACTCTTAAGACAAAGGGAGAAAAATTCAACCATCGGATTTTATATAAGTATAAAAGTGTGGGCGTGGCTAAGCCTCAAACTTTGACCTTTCGCCACTACATTACTTGACTTAACTCCCATCTGCATGATCAGATCTATATCAAACTGTGTCTGTGTGATCATTGACCACATCTCAAGACAATGACAATGTGGACAGCTGACATCACCTAAGCCCCGCCCCCTGACTACAGGAAGTCTATTTTTTATGGTGAAATGCCCATATTTGTCCCCTCTAATTTAGTCAACATGACACTAAGGTCATGCACTGTCTTCATGATGTTGTAATGACCATTCAGATCTGCTAGCTTTTCAGAAAGGGAGGGGCTTTGATGCCATGGCGATTTCTTACTCTGACCCCTAATAGAATTGGACAGCTGAAGTTTGTGGGCGTGGCCTTTTTTCTGAAATAGCGCCCCCCTAGGACCATTAAAACTATCAGCCCCAAGCCATGCTTTGACTGAGGATCACGAAATTTGGCACACTAATGTAGTGTCTCAGGACCTACAAAAAAGTCTCTTGGAGCCAAGTACAATGTCGCACAGGAGGTCGGCCATTTTTGTCCAAGTACTCGATTTAGTGGTTTTCGCACACGTTATTAGGAGAATGATGTCTCGTCGTCCTTTCCACCGATCACCTTCAAACTCCTGCTATATACTCTTAAGACATAGAGGAAAAAATTCAACCGTTGGATTTTAAATAAGTATAAAGGTGTGGGCGTGGCTAAGCCTCAAACTTTGACCAGTCGCCATTATGTTACTTGACTTAATAACTCCCATGTGCATGATCAGATCAATTTCAAATTTTGTCTGTGTGATCACTGACCCCATCTGAAGACAGTGACAATGTGGACAGCTGACATCACCTAAGCCCGCCCCATGACTACAGGAAGTCTACTGTTTTATGGTGAAATGTCCATATTTGTCCCCTCTAATTTAGTCAAGATGACACTAAGGTCATGCACTGTCTTCATGATGTTGTAATGACCATTCAGATCTGATACCTTTTCAGAAAAGGGGGGCTTTTATGCCATGGCGATTTCTGGCGTGACGCTGTGACCTTACGTTTGACTGTAACTTCCACAAACAGCCTTCGATATGCTCGAGACTGAACATCACATCACCAGTGTGGTAAAGATAGAGAATCTCCTAGTGGTGAGACGTGTAATGGTGGGCTCAGAGGGGATGCTGAGTCAGGGTGAGGTGTGGACGCGAAGGCCGTTCACGGTTTCTGGTGTCGGGGTGGTTGACTTTCTGTTCTGCCAGACGTGCCCTGGTGCCCCCGGCTGCCGGCCAGGATGGAGAAGCGCGGAGCTGGGTTTGGAGAGCGTCGCGGATGGAGCGGAGGGGTTGCGGAAGGAGGGCGAGCAGCTTCGCTGCGAGGGCCGAACGACGCTGCTTGCAGCTTTAATTATTTTTTATTATTCCGTGTCCGCTTTGAACGGCTTTTTGGGGACCTTAACATACCCCAAAACTCACAATATTTTGCACACTTGTCAGGCCTGGTGAAAAATTTGATATTTTAAAGGTCCCAAAAAAATCGCAAAGAAAATGGCTGAACAGCGCCCCCTAGAAAGTGAAAAAAAACCCTCTCCATAAAGCTTAGTTTATCGTACAGTTATGAAATTTGGTACACTTGTAGTACTCAACAGTCCGCACAGAAAAGTCTCTTGCAAGCATGGTCAATATCAAACAGGAAGTCGGCCATTTTGGGTTGAAATGGCGATTTTTTGCCGTTTTTGCCGTTTTCAGGGTCCTTTTCTGATTGGATTGCTCGATCATTTTTCGCACGATCGTCTCAAAAATTGTGTAAAATTGCTCAGAAGGGATGGGTGAAAAAAATGAGACAAGGATTCTGACTTTTCGTATATGTTGAAGGGGCGGGGCCAGGCCTCGAAGTTTGACTGCTCGCCAAAAAAATTTAAATTGCTATATCTTCATATCTGTATGGAATAGAGTTACCAAACTTTCTGTGGTCATTTGTCATCCACCCACAAAGTAAATTGAATGGTCGGATGATGACGTCACACAAGCCCCGCCCCCTCAGGACCAAAAAGGTCAAGTTTTACTGTGAAAGGTCCCAAATGGCCCCATTTCACTCAATCACCACAAATTTGTAGCTGGTAACTCAAGACAAGTGGGGGTTGCTTTGCGTCACTTTATGGGAGTTTTCGGCAGAGGGCGGGGCTGTGGCGGCGCAACGAATTCAGGCGTACCGCCGTGGCCTTACGTTTGCCTCCCATTTCGTCATTTCTAAAGATATCGTCACGAAGCTTCTTGTGAGTGATCCTAGTCCGGCCCCCCAAAAGATCTGATTGGAAGATCCGGTGGGCGTGGCCTATTTTCTGAAATAGCGCCCCCTAGGACCATTAAAACTGTCAGCCCCAAGCCATGCTTTGACTGAGGATTACGAAATTTGGTACACTAATGTGGTGTCTCAGGACCTACAAAAAAGTCTCTTGGAGCCAAGTGCAAAGTCGCACAGGAAGTCGGCCATTTTGGTCCAAGTGCGCGATTTAGTGGTTTTCACACACGTTGTTTGGAGAGTGATGCTCCGTCGCCCTTTTCACCAATCGCTTTCAAACTTCTGCTATATACTCTTAAGACATAGAGGAAAAAATTCAACCGTCGGATTTTAAATAAGTTTAAAGGTGTGGGCGTGGCTAAGCCTCAAACTTTGACCTTTCGCCACGCCACTCTTTTTTTCACAGCTCCCTATTGGACTCCTTTTACCCAATCACCAGGAATCTCTGGTAAAAGGCAGCAGACAAGTTGAGGTCACTTGGTCTTCAGTACTGGAAGGTTTTGAAAAAAGGCGGGGCTTTGGGAGCATGGTGAAATTCGCCATCACGCCATGGAAATACGTTTGCCTCTCATTTCTTCATTTATCGTGATATCACCTCGAAATTTGTTGTGAGTGATCCTAGTCTGACCCCCAATAGAAATGGTCAGCTTAAGTTTGTGGGCGTGGCCTATTTTTTGAATTAGCGCCCCCTAGGACCATTAAAACTGTCAGCCCCAAGCCATGCTTTGACTGAGGATTACGAAATTTGGTACACTAATGTGGTGTCTCAGGACCTACAAAAAAGTCTCTTGGAGCCAAGTGCAAAGTCGCACAGGAAGTCGGCCATTTTGGTCCAAGTACTCGATTTAGTGGTTTTCGCACACGTTGTTTGGAGAGTGATGCTCCATCGCCCTTTTCACCAATCACCTTCAAATTTCTGCTATATACTCTTAAGACATAGAGGAAAAAATTCAACCGTCGGATTTTAAATAAGTATAAAGATGTGGGCGTGGCTAAGCCTCAAAGTTTGACCTTTCGCCATTACATTACTTGACTTAATAACTCCCATGTGCACAATCAGATCTATTTCAAACTTTGTCTGTGTGATCACTGACCACATCTCAAGGCAACATTATTGTGGACAGCTGACATCACCTAAGCCCCGCCCCCTGACAACAGGAAGTCTATTGTTTTATGGTGAAATGCCCATATTTGTCACCTATAACTTAGTGAACATGACACTAAGGTCATACACTGTCTTCATAATGTTGTAATTACCATTCAGACTTGAAAGATTTCCAGAAAGGGAGGGGCTTTGATGCAATGGCGAATGCTGCCATGACGCCATGACCTTACGTTTGACTGTAACTTCCACAAACAGCCTCCAATTTGCCCGAGACTGAACATGGCAATGAACAATCATGCCCTTTAGCCAGTGAGGCACAAACGGTTGGTGAATGTTATATAATGTCACCAAAGCTGACCTCAATGGGACTTTTCTGTAGTTGGTCACAGCGCCGCCTAGTTAACTTTAACCTTCGGGAACTTTAAAAAACATGGTCAAAATAGCATTAAAGTTGGTCACTGTCATCACATCACCAGTGTGGCAAAGATGGGGTATGCCCTAGTGGTGAGACGTGTAATATAATGGTGGGCTCAGAGGGGATGCTGAGTCAGGGTGAGGTGCAGACGAGGTGACCGTTAGCGGTTTCATGTGTCGGGGTGGTCGACGTTTCTGTTCCGGGGACGTGCCCTGGTGCCCCTGGCTGCCGGCCAGGCCGGAGCGGCGCGGAGCTGCGAGGGCCGAACGACGCTGCTTGCAGCTTTAATTATTAGGCCCGAGCAGCGAAGCGCTGCGAAGGCCTATTGTATCTGCTCCGTTTATTTTTCTTTCTTTTTTTTTCTTTTTTTTTCTTCCGCGTCTTTGGACGGCCTTTAGGGGGTCTTAGCATATCCAAAAAGTCACCAAATTCTGGCCCAATATAGAAAGTGCGTGAAATTTACGTATTTCACTGGCAACGTGAAAGTTGGTATAAAAATGTTTCAACAGCGCCCCCTGGAAAATTAAAAATACCCCTCCGCATTGACCTTTTTTCATAGTAGAGTGATGAAATTTGGTGCACCTGTAGAACTCAACAATACGCACAGAAAAGCCTCTTGCAGCCATGGTCAATATCAAACAGGAAGTCGGCCATTTTGGACTAAAGTGGCCATTTTGACCCCGTTTTGGCCATTTCTAGGGTCAACATTTGGTTGAACAATTTGACCATTTTTCGCACGATCGTCTCAAAAATAGTGGGCGATCGAACAGAAGCGATGGACGAATCAAATGAGCAAATAAAATTGACTTTTCGTAAATACTGAAGGGGCGGGGCCAGGCCTCAAAGTTCGAGCACTCGCCAAAAAAATTCAAATTGCTATAATTTCATAAATGAAAGAATTACAGTTAAAGTAATTTTCTATGGACAATCGTCATCCGCCCCCGAAGACAAATGAATGGTTGATTGATGATGTCACATAAGCCCCGCCCCCTCAGGCCTTAAAAGGTCAAGTTTTACTGGGAAATTGTCCAAAATTCGCCCTTTCAACTAATCACCCCATATTTGTAGCAGGTAACTGAAGACAAGTTGGGATTGCTTGGCGTCACTTTATGGGAGTTTTCTCCAGAAGGCGGGGCTGTGGCGGCGCGGCGAAGTCAGGCGTACCGATGTGGCCTTACGTTTGCCTCCCATTTCATCATTTCTTGAGATATCGCCACAAAACCTCTTGGGAGTGATCCTAGTCCGGCCCCCCAAAAAATGTGATGTGAACATCCGGTGGGCGTGGCCTATTTTATGAAATAGCGCCACCTAGGATCATTAAAACTGTCAGCCCCAAGCCATGCTTTGACTGAGGTTTACGAAATTTGGTACACTAATGTGGTGTCTCAGGACCTACAAAAAAGTCTCTTGGAGCCTAGTGCAAAGTTGCACAGGAAGTCGGCCATTTTGGTCCAAGTACGCGATTTACTGGTTTTCGCACACGTTGTTTGGACAGTGATGCTCCATCGCCCTTTTCACTAATCGCCTTCAAACTTCTGCTATATACTCTTAAGACATAAAGTAAAAAATTCAACCGTCGGATTTTAAATAAGTATAAAGGTGTGGGCGTGGCTAAGCCTCAAACTTTGACCTGTCGCCACGCCACTCTTTTTTTCACAGCTCCCTATTGGACTCCTTTTACCCAATCACCAGCAATCTCTGGCAAATAGCAGCTGACAAGTTGAGGTCACTTGGTCTACAGTACTGGCAGGTTTTGAAAAAAGGCGGGGCTTTGGGAGCATGGCGAAATTCGCCATCACGCCATGGCAATACGTTTGCCTCTCATTTCTTCAATTATCGTGACATCGCCACAAAATGTCTGGTGAGTGATCCTAGTCTGACCCCCAATAGAATTGGGCAGCTGAGATTTGTGGGCGTGGCCTATATTCTGAAATAGCGCCCCCTAGGACCATTAAAACTGTCAGCCCCAAGACAAGGTTTTACTGAGGATTACGAAAATTGGTACACTCATGTAGGGTCTGTGGACCTACAAAAAAGTCTCTTGGAGCCAAGCGCAATTTCACACAGGAGGTCGGCCATTTTGGTCCAAGTACTCGATTTAGTGGTTTTCGCACACGTTGTTTGGACATTGATGGCCCGTCGCCCTTTACACCGATCAACTTCAAACTTATGCTATGTACTTTTAAGTCAAAGGGGAAAAAATTCAACCGTCGGATTTTAAATAAGTATAAAGGTGTGGGCGTGGCTAAGCCTCAAACTTTGACCTTTCGCCATGACATTACTTGACTTAATAACTCCCATGTGCATGATCAGATCTAATTCAAACTTTGTCTGTGTGATCACTGACCACATCTCAAGACAACGACAATGTGGACAGCTTACATCACCTAAGCCCCGCCCCCTGACAACAGGAAGTCTATTGTTTTATGGTGAAATGCCCATATTTGTCCCCTCTAATTTAGTGAAAATGACACTCAGGTCATACAGTGTCTTCATGATGTTTTAATGACCATTCAGATCTGATAGCTTTCCAGAAAGGGAGGGGCTTTGATGCCATGGTGAATGCTGACGTGACGCCATGACCTTACATTTGACTGTAACTTCCACAAACGGCCTCCGATTTGCCCGAAACTGAATATGGCAATGAACAATCATGCCCTTTAGCCAATGAGGCACAAACGGTTGGTGAATGTTATATAATGTCACCAAAGCTGACCTCAATGGGACTTTTCTGTAGTTGGTCACAGAGCCACCTAGATAACGTTATCCTTCGATAACTTTAAAAAACATGGTCAGAATAGCATTAAAGTTGGTCACTGTCATCACACAACCAGTGTGGTAAAGATAGAGGATTCCCTAGTGGTGAGACATAAAATATAATGGTGGGCTCAAAGGGGATGCTGAGTCAGGGTGAGTTGCGGACAAGGTGGCCGTTAGCAGTTTCTGGTGTTGGGGTGGTCGACGTTTGTGTTCTGCAGAGGTGCCCTGGTGCCCCGGGCTGCCGGCCAGGCCGGAGCGGCGCGGAGCTGCGAGGGCCGAACGACGCTGCTTGCAGCTTTAATTAGGCCCGAGCAGCGAAAGCGCTGCGAAGGCCTCTTGTTTTTGCTCTGATTATTATTAGGCCCGAGCAGCGAAAGCGCTGCGAAGGCCTCTTGTTTTTGCTCTGATTATTATTATTTTTTGTTATTCCGTGCCCCCTTTGAACAGCTTTTTGGGGACCTTAACATACCCCAAAACTCACAATATTTTGCACACTTGTCAGGCCTGGTGAAAAATTTGATATTTTAAAGGTCCCAAAAAAATCGCAAAGAAAATGGCTGAACAGCGCCCCCTACAAAGTGAAAAAAACCCCTCTCCATAAAGCTTAGTTTATCGTACAGTTATGAAATTTGGTACACTTGTAGTACTCAACAGTCCGCACAGAAAAGTCTCTTGCAACCATGGTCAATATCAAACAGGAAGTCGGCCATTTTGGGTTGAAATGGCGATTTTTTGCCGTTTTTGCCGTTTTTAGGGTCCGTTTCTGATTGGATTGCTCGATCATTTTTCGCACGATCGTCTCAAAAATTGTGTGAAATTGCTCAGAAGGGATGGGCGAACAAAATGAGATAAGGATTCTGAGTTTTCGTATATGTTGAAGGGGCGGAGCCAGGCCTCGAAGTTTGACTACTCGCCAAAAATATTTAAATTGCTATAACTTCATAACTGAATGGAATAGAGTTACCAAACTTTCTGTGGTCATTCGTCATCCACCCACAAAGTAAATTGAAAGGTCGGATGATGACATCACACAAGCCCCGCCCCCTCAGGACCAAAAAGATCAAGTTTTACTGTGAAAGGTCCCAAATTGCCCCATTTCACTTAATCACCACAAATTTGTAGCTGGTAACTCAAGACAAGTGGGGGTTGCTTGGCGTCACTTTATGGGAGTTTTCGGCAGAGGGCGGGGCTGTGGTGGCGCGGCGAATTCAGGCGTACCGCCTTGGCCTTACGTTTGCCTCCCATTTCGTCATTTCCAAAGATATCGTCACGAAACTTCTTGTGAGTGATCCTAGTCCGGCCCCCCAAAAGATCTGATGTGAACATCTGGTGGGCGTGGCCTATTTTCTGAAATAGCGCCCCCTAGGACCATTAAAACTATTAGCCCCAAGCCATGCTTTGACTGAGGATTACGAAATTTGGTACACTAATGTGGTGTCTCAGGACCTACAAAAAAGTCTCTTGGAGTCAAGTTCAAAGTCGCACAGGAAGTCGGCCATTTTGGATCAAGTACGCGATTTAGTGGTTTTCGCACACGTTGTTTGGAGAGTGATGCTCCGTCGCCCTTTTCACCAATCTCCTTCAAACTTCTGCTATATACCCTTAAGACATAGGGGAAAAAATTCAACCGTCGGATTTTTCAAAAGTTGAAAGGTGTGGGCGTGGCTAAGCCTCAAACTTTGACCTGTCGCCACGCTACTCTTTTTTTCACAGCTCCCTACTGGACTCCTTTTACCCAATCACCAGGATTCTGTGGCAAACATCAGTAGACAAGTTGAGGTTACTTGGTCTCCAGTACTGGCAGGTTTTGAAAAAAGGCGGGGCTTTGGGACCATGGCGAAAATCGCCATCACGCCATGGAAATACGTTTGTCTCTCATTTCTTCAGTTATCGTGATATTGCTACGAAACTTCTGGTGAGTGATCCTAGTCTGAGCTCCAAGAGAAATAGACAGCTGAATTTTGTGGGCGTGGCCTATGTTTTGAAATAGCGCCCCCTAGGACCATTTAAACTATTAGCCCCAAGCCATGCTTTGACTGAGGATTACGAAATTTGGTACACTAATGTGGTGTCTCAGGACCTACAAAAAAGTCTCTTGGAGTCAAGTTCAAAGTCGCACAGGAAGTCGGCCATTTTGGATCAAGTACGCGATTTAGTGGTTTTCGCACACGTTGTTTGGAGAGTGATGCTCCGTCGCCCTTTTCACCAATCTCCTTCAAACTTCTGCTATATACCCTTAAGACATAGGGGAAAAAATTTAACCGTCGGATTTTTCAAAAGTTGAAAGGTGTGGGCGTGGCTAAGCCTCAAACTTTGACCTGTCGCCACGCTACTCTTTTTTTCACAGCTCCCTACTGGACTCCTTTTACCCAATCACCAGGATTCTGTGGCAAACAGCAGTAGACAAGTTGAGGTTACTTGGTCTCCAGTACTGGCAGGTTTTGAAAAAAGGCGGGGCTTTGGGACCATGGCGAAAATCGCCATCACGCCATGGAAATACGTTTGTCTCATTTCTTCAGTTATCGTGATATTGCTACGAAACTTCTGGTGAGTGATCCTAGTCTGAGCTCCAAGAGAAATAGACAGCTGAAGTTTGTGGGCGTGGCCTATATTCTTAAATAGCGCCCCCTAGAGCCATTAAAACTTTCAGCCCCAAGCCATGCTTTGACTGAGGATTACGAAATTTGGTACACTAATGTGGGGTCTCAGGACCTACAAAAAAGTCTCTTGGAGCCAAGCGTAAAGTCGCACAGGAAGTCGGCCATTTTGGTGCAAGTACGTGATTTAGTGGTTTTCGCACACATTGTTTGGAGAGTGATGCTCCGTCGCCCTTTTCACCAATCACCTTCAAACTTCTGCAATACACTCTTAAGACATAGGGGAAAAAATTCAACCGTCGGATTTTTCAAAAGTTGAAAGGTGTGGGCGTGGCTAAGCCTCAAACGTTGACCTTTCGCCATTACTTTACTTGACTTAATAACTCCCATGTGCATGATCAGATCTTTTTCGAACTTTGTCTGTGTGATCATTGACCATATCTGTAAACAATGACAATGTGGACAGCTGACATCACCTAAGCCCCGCCCCCTGACTACAGGAATTTATTTTTTATGCTGAAATGCCCATATTTGTCCCCTCTAATTTAGTCAACATGACCCTAAGGTCATGCACTGTCTTCATGATGCTGTAATGACCATTCAGATCTGATAGCTTTCCAGAAAGGGAGGGGCTTTGATGCCATGGCGAATTCTGGCGTAACGCCGTAATCTTAATATTCAATTTAATGGTGAGCTCAGAGGGGATGCTGAGTCAGGGTGAGGTGCAGACTAGGAGGCCATTCGCGGTTTCTGGTGTCGGGGTGGTTGACGTTTCTGTTCTGTCAGACGTGCACTGGTGCGACGGCAGACCGGAGCGGCGCGGAGCTGCGAGGGCCGAACGACGCTGCTTGCAGCTTTAATTAGGCCCGAGCAGCGAAAGCGCTGCGAAGGCCTCTTGTTTTTGCTCTGATTATTATTATTTTTTGTTATTCCGTGCCCCCTTTGAACAGCTTTTTGGGGACCTTAACATACCCCAAAACTCACAATATTTTGCACACTTGTCAGGCCTGGTGAAAAATTTGATATTTTAAAGGTCCCAAAAAAATCGCAAAGAAAATGGCTGAACAGCGCCCCCTACAAAGTGAAAAAAACCCCTCTCCATAAAGCTTAGTTTATCGTACAGTTATGAAATTTGGTACACTTGTAGTACTCAACAGTCCGCACAGAAAAGTCTCTTGCAACCATGGTCAATATCAAACAGGAAGTCGGCCATTTTGGGTTGAAATGGCGATTTTTTGCCGTTTTTGCCGTTTTTAGGGTCCGTTTCTGATTGGATTGCTCGATCATTTTTCGCACGATCGTCTCAAAAATTGTGTAAAATTGCTCAGAAGGGATGGGCGAACAAAATGAGATAAGGATTCTGAGTTTTCGTATATGTTGAAGGGGCGGAGCCAGGCCTCGAAGTTTGACTACTCGCCAAAAATATTTAAATTGCTATAACTTCATAACTGAATGGAATAGAGTTACCAAACTTTCTGTGGTCATTCGTCATCCACCCACAAAGTAAATTGAAAGGTCGGATGATGACATCACACAAGCCCCGCCCCCTCAGGACCAAAAAGATCAAGTTTTACTGTGAAAGGTCCCAAATTGCCCCATTTCACTTAATCACCACAAATTTGTAGCTGGTAACTCAAGACAAGTGGGGGTTGCTTGGCGTCACTTTATGGGAGTTTTCGGCAGAGGGCGGGGCTGTGGTGGCGCGGCGAATTCAGGCGTACCGCCTTGGCCTTACGTTTGCCTCCCATTTCGTCATTTCCAAAGATATCGTCACGAAACTTCTTGTGAGTGATCCTAGTCCGGCCCCCCAAAAGATCTGATGTGAACATCTGGTGGGCGTGGCCTATTTTCTGAAATAGCGCCCCCTAGGACCATTAAAACTATTAGCCCCAAGCCATGCTTTGACTGAGGATTACGAAATTTGGTACACTAATGTGGTGTCTCAGGACCTACAAAAAAGTCTCTTGGAGTCAAGTTCAAAGTCGCACAGGAAGTCGGCCATTTTGGATCAAGTACGCGATTTAGTGGTTTTCGCACACGTTGTTTGGAGAGTGATGCTCCGTCGCCCTTTTCACCAATCTCCTTCAAACTTCTGCTATATACCCTTAAGACATAGGGGAAAAAATTCAACCGTCGGATTTTTCAAAAGTTGAAAGGTGTGGGCGTGGCTAAGCCTCAAACTTTGACCTGTCGCCACGCTACTCTTTTTTTCACAGCTCCCTACTGGACTCCTTTTACCCAATCACCAGGATTCTGTGGCAAACAGCAGTAGACAAGTTGAGGTTACTTGGTCTCCAGTACTGGCAGGTTTTGAAAAAAGGCGGGGCTTTGGGACCATGGCGAAAATCGCCATCACGCCATGGAAATACGTTTGTCTCTCATTTCTTCAGTTATCGTGATATTGCTACGAAACTTCTGGTGAGTGATCCTAGTCTGAGCTCCAAGAGAAATAGACAGCTGAATTTTGTGGGCGTGGCCTATGTTTTGAAATAGCGCCCCCTAGGACCATTTAAACTATTAGCCCCAAGCCATGCTTTGACTGAGGATTACGAAATTTGGTACACTAATGTGGTGTCTCAGGACCTACAAAAAAGTCTCTTGGAGTCAAGTTCAAAGTCGCACAGGAAGTCGGCCATTTTGGATCAAGTACGCGATTTAGTGGTTTTCGCACACGTTGTTTGGAGAGTGATGCTCCGTCGCCCTTTTCACCAATCTCCTTCAAACTTCTGCTATATACCCTTAAGACATAGGGGAAAAAATTTAACCGTCGGATTTTTCAAAAGTTGAAAGGTGTGGGCGTGGCTAAGCCTCAAACTTTGACCTGTCGCCACGCTACTCTTTTTTTCACAGCTCCCTACTGGACTCCTTTTACCCAATCACCAGGATTCTGTGGCAAACAGCAGTAGACAAGTTGAGGTTACTTGGTCTCCAGTACTGGCAGGTTTTGAAAAAAGGCGGGGCTTTGGGACCATGGCGAAAATCGCCATCACGCCATGGAAATACGTTTGTCTCATTTCTTCAGTTATCGTGATATTGCTACGAAACTTCTGGTGAGTGATCCTAGTCTGAGCTCCAAGAGAAATAGACAGCTGAAGTTTGTGGGCGTGGCCTATATTCTTAAATAGCGCCCCCTAGAGCCATTAAAACTTTCAGCCCCAAGCCATGCTTTGACTGAGGATTACGAAATTTGGTACACTAATGTGGGGTCTCAGGACCTACAAAAAAGTCTCTTGGAGCCAAGCGTAAAGTCGCACAGGAAGTCGGCCATTTTGGTGCAAGTACGTGATTTAGTGGTTTTCGCACACATTGTTTGGAGAGTGATGCTCCGTCGCCCTTTTCACCAATCACCTTCAAACTTCTGCAATACACTCTTAAGACATAGGGGAAAAAATTCAACCGTCGGATTTTTCAAAAGTTGAAAGGTGTGGGCGTGGCTAAGCCTCAAACGTTGACCTTTCGCCATTACTTTACTTGACTTAATAACTCCCATGTGCATGATCAGATCTTTTTCGAACTTTGTCTGTGTGATCATTGACCATATCTGTAAACAATGACAATGTGGACAGCTGACATCACCTAAGCCCCGCCCCCTGACTACAGGAATTTATTTTTTATGCTGAAATGCCCATATTTGTCCCCTCTAATTTAGTCAACATGACCCTAAGGTCATGCACTGTCTTCATGATGCTGTAATGACCATTCAGATCTGATAGCTTTCCAGAAAGGGAGGGGCTTTGATGCCATGGCGAATTCTGGCGTAACGCCGTAATCTTAATATTCAATTTAATGGTGAGCTCAGAGGGGATGCTGAGTCAGGGTGAGGTGCAGACTAGGAGGCCATTCGCGGTTTCTGGTGTCGGGGTGGTTGACGTTTCTGTTCTGTCAGACGTGCACTGGTGCCCCGGGCTGCCGTCCAGACCGGAGCGGCGCGGAGCTGCGAGGGCCGAACGACGCTGCTTGCAGCTTTAATTATTCTTTCTTTTTTTTTATTATTCTCGTGCCCCTTTGAACGGCTTTTTGGGGACCTTAACATACCCCAAAACTCACAATATTTTGCACACTTGTCAGGCCTGGTGAAAAATTTGATATTTTAAAGGTCCCAAAAAAATCGCAAAGAAAATGGCTGAACAGCGCCCCCTACAAAGTGAAAAAAACCCCTCTCCATAAAGCTTAGTTTATCGTACAGTTATGAAATTTGGTACACTTGTAGTACTCAACAGTCCGCACAGAAAAGTCTCTTGCAACCATGGTCAATATCAAACAGGAAGTCGGCCATTTTGGGTTGAAATGGCGATTTTTTGCCGTTTTTGCCGTTTTTAGGGTCCGTTTCTGATTGGATTGCTCGATCATTTTTCGCACGATCGTCTCAAAAATTGTGTAAAATTGCTCAGAAGGGATGGGCGAACAAAATGAGATAAGGATTCTGAGTTTTCGTATATGTTGAAGGGGCGGAGCCAGGCCTCGAAGTTTGACTACTCGCCAAAAATATTTAAATTGCTATAACTTCATAACTGAATGGAATAGAGTTACCAAACTTTCTGTGGTCATTCGTCATCCACCCACAAAGTAAATTGAATGGTCGGATGATGACATCACACAAGCCCCGCCCCCTCAGGACCAAAAAGATCAAGTTTTACTGTGAAAGGTCCCAAATTGCCCCATTTCACTTAATCACCACAAATTTATAGCTGGTAACTCAAGACAAGTGGGGGTTGCTTGGCGTCACTTTATGGGAGTTTTCGGCAGAGGGCGGGGCTGTGGCGGCGCGGCGAATTCAGGCGTACCGCCTTGGCCTTACGTTTGCCTCCCATTTCGTCATTTCCAAAGATATCGTCACGAAACTTCTTGTGAGTGATCCTAGTCCGGCCCCCCAAAAGATCTGATGTGAACATCTGGTGGGCGTGGCCTATTTTCTGAAATAGCGCCCCCTAGGACCATTAAAACTGTCAGCCCCAAGCCATGCTTTGACTGAGGATTACGAAATTTGGTACACTAATGTGGTGTCTCAGGACCTACAAAAAAGTCTCTTGAAGCCAAGTGCAAAGTCGCACAGGAAGTCGGCCATTTTGGTCCAAGTGCGCGATTTAGTGGTTTTCACACACGTTGTTTGGAGAGTGATACTCCGTCGCCCTTTTCACCAATCACTTTCAAACTTCTGCTATATAGTCTTAAGACATAGAGGAAAAAATTCAACCGTCGGATTTTAAATAAGTATAAAGGTGTGGGCGTGGCTAAGCCTCAAACTTTGACCTTTCGCCACGCCACTCTTTTTTTCACAGCTCCTTATTGGACTCCTTTTACCCAATCACCAGGAATCTCTGGTAAATAGCAGCAGGCAAGTTGAGGTCACTTGGTCTCCAGTACTGGAAGGTTTTGAAAAAAGGCGGGGCTTTGGGAGCATGGCGAAATTCGCCATCACGCCATGGAAATACGTTTGCCTCTCATTTCTTCATTTATCGTGATATCACCTCGACCATTGTTGTGAGTGATCCTAGTCTGACCCCCAATAGAAAAGGTCAGCTTAAGTTTGTGGGCGTGGCCTATTTTCTGTATTAGCGCCCCCTAGGACCATTAAAACTGTCAGCCCCAAGCCATGCTTTGACTGAGGATTACGAAATTTGGTACACTAATGTGGTGTCTCAGGACCTACAAAAAAGTCTCTTGGAGCCAAGTGCAAAGTCGCACAGGAAGTCGGCCATTTTGGTCCAAGTACTCGATTTAGTGGTTTTCACACACGTTGTTTGGAGAGTGATGCTCCGTCGCCCTTTTCACCAATCGCCTTCGAGCTTCTGCTATATACTCTTAAGACATAGAGGAAAAAATTCAACCGTCGGATTTTAAATAAGTATAAAGGTGTGGGCGTGGCTAAGCCTCAAACTTTGACCTTTCGCCACTCCACTCTTTTTTTCACAGCTCCCTATTGGACTCCTTTTACCCAATCACCTGGAATCTCTGGTAAATAGCAGCTGACAAGTTGAGGTCACTTGGTCTACAGTACTGGCAGGTTTTGAAAAAAGGCGGGGCTTTGGGAGCATGGCGAAATTCGCCATCACGCCATGGCAATACGTTTGCCTCTCATTTCTTCAATTATCGTGACATCGCCACAAAATGTCTGGTGAGTGATCCTAGTCTGACCCCCAATAGAAATGGGCATCTGAGATTTGTGGGCGTGGCCTATATTCTGAAATAGCGCCCCCTAGGACCATTAAAACTGTCAGCCCCAAGACAAGGTTTGACTGAGGATTACGAAAATTGGTACACTCATGTAGGGTCTCTGGCCCTACAAAAAAGTCTCTTGGAGCCAAGCGCAATTTCGCACAGGAGGTCGGCCATTTTGGTCCAAGTACTCGATTTAGTGGTTTTCGCACACGTTGTTTGGACATTGATGGCCCGTTGCCCTTTACACCGATCACCTTCAAACTTATGCTATGTACTTTTAAGTCAAAGGGGAAAAAATTCAACCGTCGGATTTTAAATAAGTATAAAGGTGTGGGCGTGGCTAAGCCTCAAACTTTGACCTTTCGCCATGACATTACTTGACTTAATAACTCCCATGTGCATGATCAGATCTAATTCAAACTTTGTCTGTGTGATCACTGACCACATCTCAAGACAAAGACAATGTGGACAGCTGACATCACCTAAGCCCCGCCCCCTGACAACAGGAAGTCTATTGTTTTATGGTGAAATGCCCATATTTGTCCCCTCTAATTTAATGAAAATGACACTCAGGTCATACAGTGTCTTCATGATGTTTTAAAGACCATTCAGATCTGATAGCTTTCCAGAAAGGGAGGGGCTTTGATGTCATGGTGAATGCTGGCGTGACGCCATGACCTTACATTTGACTGTAACTTCCACAAACGGCCTCCGATTTGCCCGAAACTGAATATGGCAATGAACAATCATGCCCTTTAGCCAATGAGGCACAAACGGTTGGTGAATGTTATATAATGTCACCAAAGCTGACCTCAATGGGACTTTTCTGTAGTTGGTCACAGCGCCACCTAGATAACGTTATCCTTCGATAACTTTAAAAAACATGGTCAGAATAGCATTAAAGTTGGTCACTGTCATCACACCACCAGTGTGGTAAAGATAGAGGATTCCCTAGTGGTGAGACATAAAATATAATGGTGGGCTCAAAGGGGATGCTGAGTCAGGGTGAGTTGCGGACAAGGTGGCCGTTAGCAGTTTCTGGTGTTGGGGTGGTCGACGTTTGTGTTCTGCGGACGTGCCCTGGTGCCCCGGGCTGCCGGCCAGGCCGGAGCAGCGCGGAGCTGCGAGGGCCGAACGACGCTGCTTGCAGCTTTAATTATTTTTTGTTATTCCGTGCCCCCTTTGAACAGCTTTTTGGGGACCTTAACATACCCCAAAACTCACAATATTTTGCACACTTGTCAGGCCTGGTGAAAAATTTGATATTTTAAAGGTCCCAAAAAAATCGCAAAGAAAATGGCTGAACAGCGCCCCCTACAAAGTGAAAAAAACCCCTCTCCATAAAGCTTAGTTTATCGTACAGTTATGAAATTTGGTACACTTGTAGTACTCAACAGTCCGCACAGAAAAGTCTCTTGCAACCATGGTCAATATCAAACAGGAAGTCGGCCATTTTGGGTTGAAATGGCGATTTTTTGCCGTTTTTGCCGTTTTTAGGGTCCGTTTCTGATTGGATTGCTCGATCATTTTTCGCACGATCGTCTCAAAAATTGTGTAAAATTGCTCAGAAGGGATGGGCGAACAAAATGAGATAAGGATTCTGAGTTTTCGTATATGTTGAAGGGGCGGAGCCAGGCCTCGAAGTTTGACTACTCGCCAAAAATATTTAAATTGCTATAACTTCATAACTGAATGGAATAGAGTTACCAAACTTTCTGTGGTCATTCGTCATCCACCCACAAAGTAAATTGAAAGGTCGGATGATGACATCACACAAGCCCCGCCCCCTCAGGACCAAAAAGATCAAGTTTTACTGTGAAAGGTCCCAAATTGCCCCATTTCACTTAATCACCACAAATTTGTAGCTGGTAACTCAAGACAAGTGGGGGTTGCTTGGCGTCACTTTATGGGAGTTTTCGGCAGAGGGCGGGGCTGTGGTGGCGCGGCGAATTCAGGCGTACCGCCTTGGCCTTACGTTTGCCTCCCATTTCGTCATTTCCAAAGATATCGTCACGAAACTTCTTGTGAGTGATCCTAGTCCGGCCCCCCAAAAGATCTGATGTGAACATCTGGTGGGCGTGGCCTATTTTCTGAAATAGCGCCCCCTAGGACCATTAAAACTATTAGCCCCAAGCCATGCTTTGACTGAGGATTACGAAATTTGGTACACTAATGTGGTGTCTCAGGACCTACAAAAAAGTCTCTTGGAGTCAAGTTCAAAGTCGCACAGGAAGTCGGCCATTTTGGATCAAGTACGCGATTTAGTGGTTTTCGCACACGTTGTTTGGAGAGTGATGCTCCGTCGCCCTTTTCACCAATCTCCTTCAAACTTCTGCTATATACCCTTAAGACATAGGGGAAAAAATTCAACCGTCGGATTTTTCAAAAGTTGAAAGGTGTGGGCGTGGCTAAGCCTCAAACTTTGACCTGTCGCCACGCTACTCTTTTTTTCACAGCTCCCTACTGGACTCCTTTTACCCAATCACCAGGATTCTGTGGCAAACAGCAGTAGACAAGTTGAGGTTACTTGGTCTCCAGTACTGGCAGGTTTTGAAAAAAGGCGGGGCTTTGGGACCATGGCGAAAATCGCCATCACGCCATGGAAATACGTTTGTCTCTCATTTCTTCAGTTATCGTGATATTGCTACGAAACTTCTGGTGAGTGATCCTAGTCTGAGCTCCAAGAGAAATAGACAGCTGAATTTTGTGGGCGTGGCCTATGTTTTGAAATAGCGCCCCCTAGGACCATTTAAACTATTAGCCCCAAGCCATGCTTTGACTGAGGATTACGAAATTTGGTACACTAATGTGGTGTCTCAGGACCTACAAAAAAGTCTCTTGGAGTCAAGTTCAAAGTCGCACAGGAAGTCGGCCATTTTGGATCAAGTACGCGATTTAGTGGTTTTCGCACACGTTGTTTGGAGAGTGATGCTCCGTCGCCCTTTTCACCAATCTCCTTCAAACTTCTGCTATATACCCTTAAGACATAGGGGAAAAAATTTAACCGTCGGATTTTTCAAAAGTTGAAAGGTGTGGGCGTGGCTAAGCCTCAAACTTTGACCTGTCGCCACGCTACTCTTTTTTTCACAGCTCCCTACTGGACTCCTTTTACCCAATCACCAGGATTCTGTGGCAAACAGCAGTAGACAAGTTGAGGTTACTTGGTCTCCAGTACTGGCAGGTTTTGAAAAAAGGCGGGGCTTTGGGACCATGGCGAAAATCGCCATCACGCCATGGAAATACGTTTGTCTCATTTCTTCAGTTATCGTGATATTGCTACGAAACTTCTGGTGAGTGATCCTAGTCTGAGCTCCAAGAGAAATAGACAGCTGAAGTTTGTGGGCGTGGCCTATATTCTTAAATAGCGCCCCCTAGAGCCATTAAAACTTTCAGCCCCAAGCCATGCTTTGACTGAGGATTACGAAATTTGGTACACTAATGTGGGGTCTCAGGACCTACAAAAAAGTCTCTTGGAGCCAAGCGTAAAGTCGCACAGGAAGTCGGCCATTTTGGTGCAAGTACGTGATTTAGTGGTTTTCGCACACATTGTTTGGAGAGTGATGCTCCGTCGCCCTTTTCACCAATCACCTTCAAACTTCTGCAATACACTCTTAAGACATAGGGGAAAAAATTCAACCGTCGGATTTTTCAAAAGTTGAAAGGTGTGGGCGTGGCTAAGCCTCAAACGTTGACCTTTCGCCATTACTTTACTTGACTTAATAACTCCCATGTGCATGATCAGATCTTTTTCGAACTTTGTCTGTGTGATCATTGACCATATCTGTAAACAATGACAATGTGGACAGCTGACATCACCTAAGCCCCGCCCCCTGACTACAGGAATTTATTTTTTATGCTGAAATGCCCATATTTGTCCCCTCTAATTTAGTCAACATGACCCTAAGGTCATGCACTGTCTTCATGATGCTGTAATGACCATTCAGATCTGATAGCTTTCCAGAAAGGGAGGGGCTTTGATGCCATGGCGAATTCTGGCGTAACGCCGTAATCTTAATATTCAATTTAATGGTGAGCTCAGAGGGGATGCTGAGTCAGGGTGAGGTGCAGACTAGGAGGCCATTCGCGGTTTCTGGTGTCGGGGTGGTTGACGTTTCTGTTCTGTCAGACGTGCACTGGTGCCCCGGGCTGCCGTCCAGACCGGAGCGGCGCGGAGCTGCGAGGGCCGAACGACGCTGCTTGCAGCTTTAATTATTATTTATTATTCCGTGCGCGAAATGAATGGCTTTTTGGGGACCTTAACATACCCCAAAACTCACAATATTTTGCACAATTGTCAGGCCTGGTGAAAAATTTGATATTTTAAAGGTCCCAAAAAAATCGCAAAGAAAATGGCTGAACAGCGCCCCCTACAAAGTGAAAAAAACCCCTCTCCATAAAGCTTAGTTTATCGTACAGTTATGAAATTTGGTACACTTGTAGTACTCAACAGTCCGCACAGAAAAGTCTCTTGCAAGCATGGTCAATATCAAACAGGAAGTCGGCCATTTTGGGATGAAATGGCGATTTTTGGCCGTTTTTGCCGTTTTTAGGGTCAGTCTCTGATTGGATTGCTCGATCAATTTTCGCACGATCGTCTCAAAAATGGTATAAAATTGCTCAGAAGAAATGGCCGAACAAAATGAGACAAGGATTCTGAGTTTTCGTATATGCTGAAGGGGCGGGGCCAGGCCTCGAAGTTTGACTACTCGCCAAAAAAATTAAAACTGCTATAACTTCATAATTGAATGGAATAGAGTTACCAAACTTTCTGTGGTCATTTGTCATCCTCCCACAAAGTAAAATGAATGGTCGGATGATGACATCACACAAGCCCCGCCCCCTCAGGACCAAAAAGGTCAAGTTTTACTATGAAAGGTCCCAAATGGCCCCATTTCACTCAATCCCCACAAATTTGTAACAGTTAACTCAAGACAAGTGGGGGTTGCTTGGCGTCACTTTATGGGAGTTTTCGACAGAGGGCGGGGCTGTGGCGGCGCGGCGAAGTCAGGCGTACCGCCGTGGCCTTACGTTTGCCTCCCATTTCGTCATTTCTAAAAATATCGTCACGAAACTTCTTGTGAGTGATCCTAGTCCGGCCCCTCAAAAGAACTGATGTGAACATCCGGTGGGCGTGGCCTATTTTCTGAAATAGCGCCCCCTAGGACCATTAAAACTGTCAGCCCCAAGCCATGCTTTGACTGAGGATTACGAAATTTGGTACACTAATGTGGTGTCTCAGGACCTACAAAAAAGTCTCTTGGACCCAAGTGCAAAGTCGTACAGGAAGTCGGCCATTTTGGTCCAAGTACGCGATTTAGTGGTTTTCGCACACGTTGTTTGGAGAGTGATGCTCCGTCGTCCTTTTCACCAATCTCCTTCAAACTTCTGCCATATGCTCTTAAGTCATCGGGGAAAAAATTCAACCGTCGGATTTTTCAAAAGTTGAAAGGTGTGGGCGTGGCTAAGCCTCAAACTTTGACCTTTCGCCACGCCACTCTTTTTTTCACAGCTTCCTATTGGACTCCTTTTACCCAATCACCAATAATCTCTGGCAAATAGCAGTAGACAACTTGAGGTCACTTGGTATCCAGTACTGGCAGGTTTCGAGTAAAGGCGGGGCTTTGGCAGCATGGCGAAAATCACCATCACGCCATGGAAATACGTTTGCCTCTCATTTCTTCAGTTATTGTGATAGCGCTACGAAACTTCTTGTAAGTGATCCTTGTTTGACCCCCAAGAGACAAACATAGCTGAAATTTGTGGGCGTGGCCTATTTTCTTAAATAGCGCCCCCTAGGACCATTTAAACTAATAGCCCCAAGCCATGCTTTGACTGAAGATTACGAAATTTGGTACACTAATGTGGGGTCTCAGGACCTACAAAAAAGTCTCTTGGAGCCAAGCGTAAAGTCGCACAGGAAGTCAGCCATTTTGGTCCAAGTACGCGATTTAGTGGTTTTCGCACACGTTGTTTGGAGAGTGATGCTCCGTCGCCCTTTTCACCAATCACTTTCAAACTTCTACTATATACTCTTAAGACGTAGGGGAAAAAATTCAACCGTCGCATTTTTCAAAAGTTGAAAGGTGTGGGCGTGGCTAAGTCTCAAACTTTGACCTTTCGCCATTACTTTACTTGACTTAATAACTCCCATGTGCAAGATCAGATCTTTTTCAAACTTTGTCTGTGTGATCATTGACCATATCTGTAAAAAATGACAATGTGGACAGCTGACATCACCTAAGCCCCGCCCCCTGACCACAGGAAGTCTATTTTTTTATGCTGAAATGCCCATATTTGTCCCCTCTAATTTAGTCAACAAGACACCAAGGTCATGCACTGTCTTCATGATGCTGTATTGACCATTCAGATCTGATAGCTTTCCAGAAAGGGAAGGGCTTTGATGCCATGGCGAATTCTGGCGTAACGCCGCACCCTTACAATTCAATTTAATGGTGAGCTCAGAGGGGATGCTGAGTAAGGGTGAGGTGCGGACTAGGAGGCCATTTGCGGTTTCTAGTGTCGGGGCGGTTGACGTTTCTGTTCTGCCAGACGTGCCCTGGTGCCCCGGGCTGTCGGCCAGGCCGGAGCGGCGCGGAGCTGCGAGGGCCGAACGACGCTGCTTGCAGCTTTAATTATTATTATTCTTTTTTCTTCCGCGTCTTTGAATGGCCTTTAGGGGGTCTTAGCATATCCAAAAAGTCACCAAATTCTGGCCCAATATAGAAAGTGCGTGAAATTTACGTATTTCACTGGCGATGTGAAAGTTCGTAAAAAATTGGCTGAACAGCGCCCCCTAGAAAGTGAAAAATACCCCTCTCCATAAAGCTTAGTTTATCGTACAGTTATGAAATTTGGTACACTTGTAGTACTCAACAGTCCGCACAGAAAAGTCTCTTGCAACCATGGTCTATATCACACAGGAAGTCGGCCATTTTAGGTTGAAATGGCGATTTTTAGCCATTTTGGCCATTTCTAGGGTCTATATTTGGTTGAACAGTTTGGTCATTTTTCGCACGATCGTCTCAAAAATTGTGTGCGATCGAACAGAAGCGATGGCCGATTCAAATGAGAAAATAAAATTGACTTTTCGTAAATACTGAAGGGGCGGGGCCAGGCCTCAAAGTTCGAGCACTCGCCAAGAAAATTCAAATTGCTATAATTTCATAAATGAAAGAATTACAGTTAAAGTAACATTCTATGGACAATCGTCATCGCCCCCCGAAGACAAATGAATGGTTGATTGGTGATGTCACATAAGCCCCGCCCCCTCAGTACTTAAAAGGTCAAGTTTTACTGGGAAATTTTCCAAAATTCGCCCTTTCAAATAATCATCCCAAATTTGTAGCTGGTAACTGAAGACAAGTTGGGGTTTCTTGGCGTCACTTTATGGGAGTTTTCTGCAGAAGGCGGGGCAGTGGCGGCACGGCGAAATCAGGCGTACCGACGTGGCCTTACGTTTGCCTCCCATTTCGTCATTTCTAGAGATATCGCCACGACACTTCTTGGGAGTGATCCTAGTCTGGCCCCCAAAAGAATCTGATGTGAACATCCGGTGGGCGTGGCCTATTTTCTGAAATAGCGCCCCCTAGGACCATTAAAACTGTCAGCCCCAAGCCATGCTTTGACTGAGGAGTACGAAATTTGGTACACTAATGTGGTGTCTCAGGACCTACAAAAAAGTATCTTGGAGCCAAGTGCGAAGTCACACAGGAAGTCGGCCATTTTGGTCCAAGTACTGGATTTAGTGGTTTTCGCACACGTTGTTTGGAGAAGGATGCTCCATCACTCTTTTCACCAATCACCTTCAAACCTCTGTCATACACTCTTAAGACATAGATGAAAAAATTCAACCGTCGGATTTTAAATAAGTATAAAGGTGTGGGCGTGGCTAAGCCTCAAACTTTGACCTGTCACCACGCCACTCTTTTTTTCACAGCTCCCTATTGGCCTCCTTTTAACCAATCACCAGCAATCACTGGCTAATAGCAGCAGACAAGTTGAGGTCAATTGGTCTATAATACTGGCAGGTTTCGAAAAAAGGCGGGGCTTTGGGAGCATGGCGAAATTCGCCATCACGCCATGGAAATACGTTTGTCTCTCATTTCTTCTATCACTGTGACATCGCCACACAATTTCTGATGAGTGATCCTACTCTGACCCCTAATAGATTTGGACAGCTGAAGTTTGTGGGCGTGGCCTATTTTCTGAAATAGCACCCCCTAGGACCATTAAAACTGTCAGCCCCAAGCCTTGCTTTGACTGAGGATCACGAAATTTGGCACACTAATGTAGTGTCTCAGGACCTACAAAAAAGTCTCTTGGAGCCAAGCACAATGTCGCACAGGAGGTCGGCCATTTTGGTCCAAGTACGCGATTTAGTGGTTTTCGCACACGTTATTAGGAGAATGATGTCTCGTCGACCTTTCCACCGATCACCTTCAAACTCCTGCTATATACTCTTAAGACATAGAGGAAAAAATTCAACCGTCGGATTTCAAATAAGTATAAAGATGTGGGCGTGGCTAAGCCTCAAACTTTGACCAGTCGCCATTACGTTACTTGACTTAGTAACTCTCATGTGCATGATCAGATCAATTTCAAACTTTGTCTGTGTTATCACTGACCACATCTGAAGACAGTGACAATGTGGACAGCTGGCATCACCTAAGCCCCACCCCCTGACTACAGGAAGTTTACTGTTTTATGGTGAAATGCCCATATTTGTCCCCTCTAATTTAGTCAGCATGACACAAAGGTCATGCACTGTCTTCATGATGTTGTAATGACCATTCAGATCTGATAGCTTTTCAGAAAGGGAGGGGCTTTGATGCCATGGTGAATTCTGTTCTGGTGGACGTTTCTGTTCTGCTGACGCGCCCTGTTGTCCCGGGCTGCTGGTCAGGAAGGAGCGGCGGGGTGCTGGGTTTTGAGAGCATTGGGGATGGAGCGGAGGGGGTAAGGACGGAGGGCGAGCAGCTTCGCTGCGAGGGCCGAACGACGCTGCTTGCAGCTTTAATTGTAATTATTCTTTTATTTCTCTAAAGGAAGGCAAAGTGCACAGTTATGTATGCTTAGTACATTTGACAGCTGGTGATTTGATTCCATTCTCCTAATAATTTTGTTTTCTATAAACCAACTTGTCAAAATATTTCCCATAAATAAACATCTCCTGCTTTACAGCGACTTGCTCTATTGCTGACTGTGCTGTTGATACATGTTGATACATATAGAGTTCCCATGCCTTTTTTCCCCCTTCAAAGTTTTAATTCATAACAAGAGCTTTTAGTTAAAACATGAGAATTTATTAGGCCCGAGCAGCGAAGCGCTGCGAAGGCCTATTGTATCTGCTCCGTTTATTATTATTACGCTTTCTTTTTTCTTCCGCGTCTTTGGGTGGCCTTTAGGGGGTCTTAGCATATCCAAAAAGTCACCAAATTCTGGCCCAATATAGAAAGTGCGTGAAATTTACGTATTTCACTGGCGATGTGAAAGTTGATAAAAAAGTGGCTCGACAGCGCCCCCTAAAGAGTGAAAAATACCCCTCTCCATAAAGCTTAGTTTATCGTACAGTTATGAAATTTGGTATACTGGTACTACTCAACAGTCCGCACAAAAAAGCCTCTTGCAACCATGGTCAATATAAAACAGGAAGTCGGCCATTTTGGGTTGAAATGGCGATTTTTAGCCGTTTTGGCCATTTCTAGGGTCTATATTTGGTTGAACAGTTTCGTCATTTTTCGTACCATAGTCTCAAAAATAGTGTGCCATCGAACAGAAGCGATGGACGCTTCAAATGAGAAAATAAAATTGACTTTTCGTAAATACTGAAGGGGCGGGGCCAGGCCTCAAAGTTCGAGCACTCGCCAAAAAAATTCAAATTGCTATAATTTCACAAATGAAAGAATTACAGTTAAAGTAACTTTCTATGGATAATCGTCATCGCCCCCCGAAGACAAATGAATGGTCGCTGGATGATGTCACACAAGCCCCGCCCCCTCAGGACTTAAAACGTCAAGTTTTACTGGGAAATTTTCCAAAATTCGCCCTGTCGAATAATCAGCCCGAATTTGTAGCAGGTAACTGAAGAGAAGTTGGCGTTGCTTGACGTCACTTTATGGGTGTTTTCTGCAGAAGGCGGGGCTGTGGCGACGCGGCGAAGTCAGGCGTACCGCCGTGACCATACATGTGCCTCCCATGTCGTCATTTCTATAGATACAGTCACGAAACGTCTTGTGAGTGATCCTAGTCCGGCCCCCCAAAAGATCTCATGTGAACATCAAATGGGCGTGGCCTATTTTCTGAAATAGCGCCCCCTAGGTCCATTAAAACTGTCAGCCCCAAGCCATGCTTTGACTGAGGAGTACGAAATTTGGTACACTAATGTGGGGTCTCAGGACCTACAAAAAAGTCTCTTTGAGCCAAGTGCAAAGTCGCACAGGAAGTCGGCCATTTTGGTCCAATTACTCGATTTAGTGGTTTTCACACACGTTATTAGGAGAATGATGTCTCGTCGTCCTTTCCACCTATCACCTTCAAACTCCTGCTATATAATCTTAAGACATAGAGGAAAAAATTCAACCGTCGGATTTTATACAAGTATAAAGGTGTGGGCGTGGCTAAGCCTCAAACTTTGACCTTTCGCCATTACATTACTTGACTTAACAACTCCCATGTGCATGATCAGATCTATATCAAACTCCGTCTGTGTGATCATTGACCACATCTCAAGACAATGACAATGTGGACAGCTGACATCACCTATGCCCCGCCCCCTGACTACAGGAAGTCTATTTTTTAATGGTGAAATGCCCATATTTGTCCCCTCTACTTTAGTCAACATGACACTAAGGTCATGCACTGTCTTCATGATGTTGTAATGACCATTCAGATCTGATAGCTTTTCAGAAAGGGAAGGGCTTTGATGCCACGGCGAATTCTGGCGTGACGCCGTGACCTTACGTTTGACTGTAACTTCCACTAACAACCTCCGATCTGCCCGAGACTGAACATGGCAATCAACAATCATGCCCTTTATTCAACGAGGCACACACCGTTGGTGAAAGTTGTGTAATGTCACCACAGCGCCCCCTACACACCATTAAAACTGTAATAACTCCTACAGACGAGGTCGTAACTGCACCAAACTTGCTATGTGTACTCACACAATGGCACCCACCACAGTCCTGTGGTAAGTTGTTGATATTGCTTTAGCTCCGCCCCCTGACAGATATTAGGCCCTTAATAACACATGCATGATGCAATTCACACCAAACTGCACACAAATGACTGTCATCAACCTACAAACTTCTTCATGGAATAATTCTTAAATTTGGGACAGCGCCCCCTAGATACAAAAAACCTTTGTAACTTCTGCAAAAAAGTTCCAAACTACATCAAACATTGTGGGAGTCATCACACATCTGCAATCAACACATGTATGTGATCACTTGTTCAATTCACTTTAACTCCACCCACTTACAGCTTTTTGTCTCTAGATGACCCATGCAACGTTTGATTGATTCCAAATTAACAGAAAACCATCTTTGATGACCAAAGATGACCTCTATGGCATTTACTTGTAAATGGTCACAACGCCCCCTAGATGGGTTCAAACTTTATTAACTTCTAAAGTCAAAGTCAGAATGGCATTATACTTGGCTTGTGACATCACGTGACTGCACCAAACACATTGATGTGGTTGTTGATTCAAATCCCTGTAGCTCCGCCCCTTTCAGCTCACTGGCTTTAGATAACACACACAACGTCCGTTTGATGCCAAAATAACAGAAAACTGTCCTTGTCAACCAAAGCTGACCTCAATGGGATTTTTCTGTAATTGATCACAGCGCCCCCTAGATAACTTTAACTTTCGAAAACTTTAATAAATATGGGCAAAAAAGCACTAAAGTTGGTCTGTGTCATCACACCAACAGTGTGCTAAAGATAAAGTATGCCCTAGTGGTGAGACATGTAATATAATGGTAGGCTCGGAGGGGATGCTGATTCAGGGTGAGGTGTGGATGAGGTGACTGTTAGCTTTTCTTGGTGTCAGGGTGGTGGACGTTTCAGTCCGTGGACGTGCCCTGGTGCCCCGTGCTGCCGGCCAGGACGGAGCGGCGGGGAGTTGGGTTTGGAGAGCATCGGGGATGGAGCGGAGGGGGTGCGGAAGGAGGGTGAGCATCTTCGCTGCGAGGGCCGAACGACGCTGCTTGCAGCTTTAATTTATTTTCTTTCCTCTTCTTCCTCTGAGGCATCTTGCAGGTCTCAGAAGTTGAAGAGTCAACTCTTTAGTGGTCAACTATCTGTCATTTTTAATTGTGCAGCCTATATGGTGATGGATACTGCACATAGCCTTGGCTGAACTCAGCTGCTGTGCAGTGAGAGCGGGGTTTCCCTGAAGCATCTTAAATCTAAAGCCTTATTTATTCAGGCACAGAGCCTGAGAAAACACTTTCTTGTTTACTGTGCAACACATGCTCTTAGGCAGAGATGGTATTAACGGGAGGATTGCACACATGCAGTGCTCTTGGCTGATAGGCTGCAACACCAGTTTAGAGGTGTGGTGTCTAATGTAATCATACATTGACAGCAGAGGGAATACGATTACTATTTGCTTGTTTTGTGCTAGGGATGCACTGATACCGATACTGGTATCGGTATCAGTAAAAGTTAATTGACCCCAGGAACCGATACCAATGCAGTTGCTTGAAAATGGCTTCACTGTAACTTGTCATTTCTGTTCACCTAATATTTTAGTTTTGTGATGATTTCTATTCATATATTTAACTTTTTATCTATCTCACAGTCTTTTCCTGTTGAAAGCAGAGAAGAAAATAAAATCTGTATTCCAAATCATTGCATTTTTTTGTGTGGTGGAAGTGTAGGTATCGGTAATCGGTATCGGCGAATATTCAGATCCAAGTATCGGTATCGTATCGGTTTGGAAGAAAGTGGTATCGCTGCATTCCTATTTTGTGCATCTTTTCCCAGATAGGCTAACCAGTTTATCTTTTGAGCTGTTTAGCGTAATGCAACTATAGCATCAGCTTAACTGTGATGCTCTGACATAATGAGTAATACACAATACATGTGATTTGTGATCAACAAGAAAAGATGTAAGCATACTTAGGTAATGGTATAAACCTGCGCCCTACAGCAGAGTTGCATCAAAAACACAAATCCATATTCAAACACAAAGGTTAGTTTAAAGCTTTCCCCACATCTGAACTTGATCAGTCACATTAACCTCAACTTCCTCCTCAATAAGAAAAAGATGACACAGTAACCCATTACGTTATAAAAAGAATGAGGAAAAAAAACAACAATTTTCCAACCCAAATCCTTGCCTCTGCAAGATGAAAGGAAACAAGAGCTCACCAACAAGATGATTCATACATTTACCAGAATGCATTTTTATGAACGTGAAGTAATCTGACCTTGTGCTACACTGACACATGAGTGGAAGACTTTACGTGCATCCATAACAGTTCATGCAGCATGAATTTTCCATCTTCTTTTACACTTGTGAAAATCCGTGGGATAATGAGCTAAATGCCTAAAACTACCAAGCATGGAGGCATTGGACAGTTAGAGCTACTGCATAGCTCTCTGACCAAGCAGGGCTTCATGGTGATAGGAGCAAAAGGTTTCCAGCTATGAAAGCAACGAAGAAAAATGACACGTGACATCACCCAGGCAAAGAAAAACAAATTTTGCCTCACACATCAAAGTCCTCCAGGGGTAATTCATCACTGATGGACAGAGAAGGATGTGGGAATGGTGTGCTGCGTTGAGGTGATTGCAGCGGTGTGAAATAACCCGACCAACTCAAACAGTTATGATTTAGAGTCTCGTTCTGAACAAAGATGGACGTTGATGGATTGAAGCAAACTGTCGCCTGCTAAAGAATGGCCCTACACTAAACAAACAATGAGCTCTTACAGTTTTTTTTGATTGCTAAAACGCGTTTTGCAAAACTGTACGTTTCTTTCAAAACTGCTCACACAAAACCCCAAACATAACACACAAATCCCTAAACCGTGGCTTCCCTTTGCAACAAAACCCTGCCATCACATATCGTAACATGTTCCCAAAATGGAACACGTGTTTTCATTTGGTAAACACAGCCACATTTTCACATGACACACACATACCATTCATTGCTTAAACACAAGTAGCCTTTGGGTGAACACTACCAAGCATGGAAAGAACACTGAAGAGCAAAACTGAAAACACAATTGTCTAAATGGAACACAATGAATTACACACTGAATGTATGACAGTGCCCACTTTTCTCTGAGACAAACATTAGACATCACACAAATTTTGAGACAAACATTTTATTTTTACGGTTCCCCCCCCCCCCCCCCCCCCAAGCATAATCATGGGGCATCATGCCGCCGGTCTCTGTCTGGCCAGAGGGCCTCTTCAACATCACAGGCGATGTCCTCCTGGTCCAAACAGCGCTGGAAGTACCGCCTCGAGTGCCTCATGAAGTCCTGACATGACTCAAAGGCCACATCTCTACAAGCCTCCTCCATGGCTTGAAGCAGTGGGACCTGGCTCTGTGGATTCCTTTCGTACACCTTCCACCTCCAAGCTGAGGAAAAACTCCTCAGTGGGATTGAGGAAGGGGGAATAAGGTGGAAGGTATAAAATGGAAAACCGTGGGTGGCCCTGAAGCCTCTCATACACCTGGGTAGCCTTGTGGAAACATACTTTTATGCTGCAGTCCCTGATTGCAATTTGCTCGCCAGACCTGAATGTTTAGAGATTTGAATATTTGTGTGTTGTTGTTTGAAGCTTTGAGAATTTATGTGTGAAGTGTGTGTAAACCTGAAAATTGTGTGTTGTGTTTTGACAGCAATAATGTGAAATTGACATCAGAGTGTAAAGGAGGAAAATCAGAGTTCTAATATGATATGGAAATCTTAAGTAGTGATAAACTGAGTCAAGCGATTGGGAACAGAAGTAGAGGTTGTGAAAATTGTGCCTCATTTTTGCTTTTTGAGTTTTAGCAATCGAAAAAAAACTAAATAAGCTCTCAACAGACTAATATACTTTAAATGATGTCCACGAACTTATACTTTCATGTTTTATTTAATGAACACTTTTTTTTAATGCAATCTTGAAGGAAAAGAGCCATTTTTGTCACTCATAGAGAAGTTCAAGATGTTTTTCATGTATTTTATTACAAAACATTTGCTTATATTTTATTGAAATGTTCAGGTTTGCAATTAACACTTTCATGCATACCCTGCAAACAGTAAACATTGCATGGACGTGCAGATCATGTCTACATTGAATTCGTTGGTCCAGAGCATTTTTACAGGACGCCCAAACTGTACATTGAGGTGGACATGCAATAAACTATTTGTAAATTAAATGTAAAAAAACTTTTTTTGTTCAAATTAGTTTAATTCATACCTAAAAGAGAATGAAAAAAATTGTTCATGGTTGAAGATTTCCTAATTCTTGCATGAAAGGGTTAATAAATCTTATGCTAAACATGATTAAAAAAACATCAAGCATTACAAATTGAAGTCACTTCATTAAATCACTGTCTACTTTGCATTATGGGTAGCCGTGGCTATATTGCGTAGTTACACACATTATACACATTGACCATATAATGACATATTCATATTCAGCGTTTCAGCTGACCAAAGTGCTGGGCAAGGAAGGCGCAGCAGAACTGACAAAAATACTACATAGTTAAAAGCCTCCAATACACAGGGAGTAAAAACAAAGATTCAAAAAGTAAAACACATAAAACCAGAGAACAAAACAAGGCAGCATGAAATATGTAACAAGGAAATAAAACATAGAAGGCTAACCAAACAATTAAAAATAGGATTAAGGCACACAGTCTAAAACAATAAAACATTCAAAATGAGGAGAACACCACAAAACAAGTATATTGATAATCCAAATAAAATTATGAAAAAAAACCCACTTCCTTTTTCACAAATTACTATAATGAATCATAACTGCAGGATGTATTATGTCAGATTGTGCAAAATAACTTTAATTCAACGTTCTTCTGTTCATCCACCACCTTTAATTTTAGACTTTTGAATTAAAATCACCTTATATTTTAGCTGGTGCCACCTGCCCTATTTAATATTTAACTAAGGTCTCACCTGATCTTTTAGTGAATGTGCTACTAATACCACCAAATTGTTGGTCAGCACTTATAAAAGTGAGTAAGTTGTAGCCAGTTTTGAATTTTCTAAAACCGATAACCTCTTGCCTTCACTTTGAAAAGAGTTACTTCCAAAGTTAATCAGCTAGGTAATTAGTTTACTTTTGCAATTATTAATTTCTGAGAATGTCATACAAGTCCATCTTGTCTTCCATGAGATACGTATGTCGCTAGCCAACACATTCTCATACCCTAAGCGTCGGAAACAAACGCTTGGTCAGCCACCCTCCACGTCAGACCCCAGACGCCAAAAGTGCCCTTTTTCGTTACTTATGTACCTTTTGTAACTGCAGATCCCAATGCAGCGTAAAACTGACGTGATGAGATATCAGCTGATGCGGCACCGAACCAGCTCATTTAACCGCACCTAAACCTTAACGTTTCACTATTTATAACCTTCCCCTCTCCCTCATCCTAACCTTAACCCTCTTGCTACCTAAGACGTTACTCTCACTGTGATCAAGCGTTTGTTTCCCATGCATTCTGACTCTGACAGTCAGACTCTTACTGTCAATTTTCGTATTTGCCGCCCAAGGGGAACGTTAGAACATACCATCTGGCGAGGGGGAGGTTACAGATACCCTCTACTTTTAACCTCCACCGTGGTAGTTGAAACCTCCCCCTCGCGTTGGCTCGGTCCAAACTCGACCAATCACGAGGCGGCTCCCGTCGTTCACTTCATAGAGCCGGCTTTTAGAGCGATCGACACATCACTAACGTGTTCGCTAGCAAGATGGTTAAGGTTAGGATAGGGGTGAGGGGAAGGTTAAATAAGAGGATAAGGTTAAGGTGAGGTACAATGAGCTTGTTTGGTGCCCTGGCTGCGGACATCCCATCACGTCAGTGTAACGCTGCATTGGGATCTGCAGTCAAATAAGGTAAAAAACCCTTTTCGCACATAAGTAACGAAAAAGGGCACTTTTGGCGTCGGGGTCTGACGTGGAGGGTGGCTGACCAAGCGTTTGTTTTTGACGCGCTGGGAGTGAGAATGTGTTGCGCTAGCACACAGATGGGGTTGGCTTTCAACATAAAAGTTTTTCAGAATTCTGTAAAAGTGATGGTCTTACCCTGTTCTGTGATATAATGTAGGTATTAAGTATGGATGTGAATCTTACAATAACTCACAATTCAATTTGATTCAGATTCTAAGGGTGACAATTAGATTCAGAATTGATTCTCAATCAATTCTCTTACTAACAGGTCCGTTAGAGTGTAGACGAGTGTGTGTGTGTGTGTGTGTCTGAAGAAGTGGGTAAAAGAGAATACAATGGAAACATTTTAAACAAATTAACATGTTTTATAACATGCAGTTCTCACTCCAGCTCTGGTCGGCTCAAGAGCCGTTTCGTGTGTGACCGAAACATCACTGGTGCTGTCTGAAAGCCTGACAACCACTGCACTTCATTCAGCCATATTGTAGTAATGGAGTAACACGCCACTTTACAATGTTACCTTCCCCCTCTCCCTCCAACCAGGGCTAAATCAGTAACAACAAGCTCAGTAACGGTAACGGTGTTGCAATGATGGGAAAAGTAATTAATTAGATTACTCCGTTACCTCAAAAGTAACACAGTTTGTAGCTCTGTTATACTTAGACGCCATTACTCCCAACACTGATCTAATGTGCTGTTTGTTATTGTTTAGATATCTAGCCAATATCTAGACGGTTGACTGTAGGCCACTGCCCTTCCATTTGAATAGCTTACCTGGGGCGACCCCTTCGCACATCCAGCTTCACAAGAGGTTTATTGTTGTAATATTGATGAGGACGTGTTAATAAATGACCTTTTACTAAACCTCTACCAAATATTTTTCTTAATAGTTGCAAAATGACCGTAGTGGTGAAGTAATTTGTTTTACGTTCTTTCTATTCCTGCAGAGCTTATATGAGCGTGAAAGAACTGAAGGAGGAACTAAACCTGAGCGGCACCGACAAACTCAACGTCTTCTTTGCTAGCAACTCGGTGCGTGAAGAGCTGGCAGGAGCTGCAACATGGCCGTGGGCAAAGGAGGCTCTTACACATCAAGGCCAGTTATAAAAGTGCTGCACTTGTCTTTGGTTCTGTCTTTTTCAGTATCACAAGTTGAATTTAGTTTTTTTGTCCAGACATTCCCTATTGTTTACTCCTACTTTCATCATTTGCCTCCTTTAGGCACAGTTAAATTACATGGCAAAAACAACAAGTTGGCAAGCACTTTGCTGGCACATTGGTTAGTTCCTCTTCCAGTTAGGTCTGCTTTCACTGGAAAATTAAAATCAACCAAACAACAACCAGTCAAGCAAACGGCAGTGGATTTGTTCTGTTGTTGCCACACTCGCGCACTCTCATTATACATATTTTAATTAGAAACCCATTTAAAATGAACTTTTCCATCATTATTGCTCTTACCAGCTGCGTTTCAGGGTCACTGAAAAATAAACACGAGGAAGAGCTTTTATTTGTGTCAAGATAATGATCAAATAGATGAAAAATGTTGAGGCCATTTCAAGGAAAGCCTGAGGAAGCAAACACTGTTATTGTTGTAAGTGAGGGTTCTGTGTGTGCTTTTAACCAAACAACAAATAGCAACATGAAGCATTTTCTTACATCTGTCTAATTTGGTCTTTACACACACTGTGACATCTACTTTTGTCAGTCTTTCAAAATAAGAGTCTCTCATAAAGACCTCAAAATAGTCACAAATCACCTGAGGCTTAGAAAAATACTTCTTAATTAGTAAACCCTGCAGTTTAACCAGCTTAGAGTTTTTAGAAATTATTCACAGGCTGAGAAATTTTTTAAATCAAAGCCTCTATGACTAAAATGTAAATTGTACTTTTGTATCACTGAGCACCACAATGGTGAGATAGTGGTAAACAATGGTAAGATAATATCTTGCTTTATTACCCATCTTTAATTTGTATGTTTTCATTATCTATATTGAGATTTTATTCATTTTTGTTTAAAACCTGTAAATCTAATGTCCTGTGTAGGTGGGATGGTTCTGAACCCGACCTACTTTGGGACAAGAGGACATCAAAACACAATGATCCACGAGATGGGACACATTTTTGGATTATACCATGTGTTCAAGGGCGTGAGTGAGCGGGACTCCTGTGATGACCCATGTCAGGTAGGACCAATGACTCTAAACCTTTTTGTGAGCTGTGTTTATCACGCATTTCTCTTGTATTGACTTCCTTCGCTACTTTGTAACATCCAAATCACCATTTTTTGTGGACATTTTTACTTCTGAAAACTGCATTTGTAACCCATCAGCTACTTTCCATTAAGCTTAAATTGCCCTAGTTCACCTGGATATTCATTAAAAGTCTGTCATGTTTTGTTAGATGCTATAGAAGATATGATTTCCTCTGATGTGTGCTTTTGCAGGAGATGACTCCATCCATGGAGACAGGAGATCTGTGTGCCGACACGGCACCAACAACCAAATCCAATTCCTGCCATGACCCTGAAGCTGTGAATGATACGTGTGGATTCAGCTCCTTCCGGGACACTCCGTACAGCAACTACATGAGTTACGCAGGTGCAGCAGACGAGCATTCTTCTCACAACTGTTGTTGGAAGGAGTAAATAATAATCCAGTAAGGTCATGCTGACTCTGTTATTCAATGAAACCAGCCTGTTGGCTCAGGATTCAGCAGCCTGTTTGTTTTCCTGTAGTCTAGAGCAACTATGAACCATCAAGCGAGAAATAAAACAACCAGCACATTTAATAAAAATGTTTCATTTAACCTGATCTGTAAAGATTGATTGGAGATCTTCTTGAATCTTAAATCAGATGACAACTGCACCAACCATTTTACTCCAAATCAAGTAGCCAGGATGCACTGTTATCTGGACTTGGTCTACCAGAACTGGATGATGGACCGTCGACCCGCCTCCATCCCACTTGCCCCTATAGTGACGGGCCAAAGCACCAATTCTGTCTCTTTATATTGGCTTCCACCTATGAGGGGGGCACTTTTTCAAAGGTATGGATACAATATAACATTGAGAATGAGTCCCTCTTTTGTTACGATTCTGTCCTAATGATAATTTTTTTAAAAGAAAAATTAATATGAATATAACACACAAGAGTTCAATGTAATTAGCATTTATAAGGGACACTGTAAATGATGTTGACCTTCTAGTTTCTAGTAGCATCAAATAATCAAAAATGACTGATGAGTCTGACTTTAGGTGAGCTTTATTTTGGGAAATGCATGTATGATAAAATCGGAATCTCTTTTCTGTTGTCCCAGCTCATCATTTCAAGCGTCTGGCATCAACTGTGGAGACTGTGAGAAAGACGGCGTCTTCCACCAGTACGCCTATCAGGCGTCCTCTCCTCGTCTCTGTGACACGTCGGGTTACTGGACACCCGAAGAGGCAGTTGGTCAGTCAAAAACCGACATGTTTGTGCAAACGTCTTTGTGATCGAAACGATGTATTTATTTATCTGATTTTGGTTTCTGACATTTTTGTTTCCTAATGGCAACAATGAAGACACTGAGAAACAAAGGACTATTTAACAGTTTACTAGATTGATGTCAAAGTGAGAGTCGCTGAAATGATTGAATAGAAGCATAATGAGCAAAAATCTCACATATTAAAACTTAACTGATAAAGGCAGTTTTCCCAATGAAACTACCAAAACTTAAAGGGACGTTATGGAAGTTTGACAGCCAAAACATGTATAGAAATAATACATTTCTTCTTCATACATTCTCCTGCAATGCTCTGGTCCTGTAGAATGAGCCCTGGCATTTTTACTGTGATTGCCTGTTTTTCTGTAAAATCACAGAAAAAGAGAGATGCTCGGGTCGAGCAGGCTGCTTCATGCGCGTTCACGCTCAGGCATCGCCCGTAGCATTTGCTATCAGTAGCTTTAGCAGCAGAGAGAGAGGCAGTGCCAACTCAGCGACTTTGTCGCTGTTCCTCACGCCTAGTGATGAACCTAGCTACATTTCTGTAGAACTTTCTTCTAGATATTTCCTGCAAATCAGCAACAAAATAGCCATTTTCGCTCCGAACCGTTCTTTGGTTTGGCGTTGTTTCAGCCGTCATCAAGGATATAAATGTTACAGATGCTATGAATGTTAGTAGAGTGTAGTTCACCTTGTAAGATGTCTGACTCTCATGCAGAAGACCTGGGTTTGATTCTGGATGTGAACATAGTATATTTAGAGTTTCTTTTTTACAGTAATGTTATATTGTTTTACAGTAAGATGCCCAAATTTTTATTTGAGACTCGCCGAACGCCATTGAATTCACAGATAAAAAAGATGTGGGTTCAACTTTCATTTTGGAACAATTTTTCAAGGGAATGATCTGAGCATGCAGGAGGACTGACCCATCATAAACCATTGTCAGCTGTGCTGAAGAGAAAGGTACAGAACCAAATTATTTAATTAATTAGCTGCGCGTTCTCCTGTCCTCTGTCCTCCGCCCCCCCCCCCCCCCCCCACACACACACACACACTAGGGACTGTCTCAGCTGTTATTTTCGTTAAGGAGTGTGCACATACAGCATGCGCGCCTCGTGCACGAGCCTACTATTGAAGCTGCCAGTACGCTTTTGGCCTGAGGGGGCAATCACGAGCATAAAAATTCAAAAGTCCTTAAAGTCCCTTTACAGGGGCCAGATTATGCTATTTTACATCTTTGAGAGCAAAGGTAGGCACCATATATGATCAAATATTACTGCTGGCACTATTGAGATGTCTTTTATCTTAAATACAAGTTTTTTATCAGCCTGAATTTATACACGGAACTGAAACATTTAGTTTTAGCAAAGCTCTGCCCACATCTTCTCCTACAAAGCGCGCCTACAACAGCGTCTTAGGCATGGCTGCTGTTGGATTGGCCTTGGTAGTCCAGCGGTTTAAGCGCCTGCACGCGCCGGTTCGACTCCCAGTGGTGTCCTGAGCTGGCCATTGTGTGTTTCTTTGTAGACGTGATGCATGGTTTTTACGGCAGTGTTTTTTCCTCAATGCAGAAGTAATTTGTCAGAACATCCACAGAATATCCAGGTTTCAGAACCGAGATCAGACCAGATACGGGAAGGAGAAATGCCTGGTGATGTAAGGAGACTACTTTCTCCTGGATGCAGGAAAAATCTGTGCATGGACCAAATTGAAGCTGAGGCAGGAAAATGCATGAATGCAGCCCAAAATGGGTTTGGGGGTATTTCTCATGAGAAAATAATATCACATGGTAAAAAGCTCCAAAAAGTGGATGAAATGTTCTAAAACATTAAGTACTTTGTACTAAAGGGCAATACAACTCTTTCAATTGAAAAACTAAATTGGAAATTAGTCTAATTATTTACATTTGTACTTCCTAAGTTTAAATTATATATTTATTACAATCTTGAAATCGAGTTTGGTGGCAGCAGAATCTCGTCTCTGCTTTTTGCGGATGATGTGGTCCTCCTAGCTTCATCCAGCTCTGACCTTCAGCTCTTGCTGGGTAGGTTCGCGGCCGAGTGTGAAGCGGCTGGGATGAGGATCAGCACCTCCAAATCTGAGACCATAGTTCTCGACCGGAAAAGGGTGGCTTGCCCACTCCGGGTCGGAGGAGAGGTCCTACCTCAAGTGGAGGAGTTTAAGTATCTCGGGGTCTTGTTCACGAGTGAGGGTAGGAGGGATCGGGAGATCGACAGGAGGATTGGTTCGGCATCTGCAGTGATGTGGACGCTGAGCCGATCTGTCGTGGCGAAGAGGGAGCTGAGCCAGAAAGCCAGGCTCTCAATTTACCGGTCGATCTACGTCCCAATCCTCACCTATGGTCATGAGCTTTGGGTAATGACCGAAAGAATGAGATCGCGGATACAAGCGGCCAAAATGAGTTTCCTCCGTAGGGTGGCCAGGCTCAGCCTTAGAGATAGAGTGAGGAACTTGGACATTCGGGAGGGACTCGGAGTAGAATCGCTGCTCCTCCGGATTGAAAGGAGTCAGTTGAGGTGGTTTGGGCATCTGGTCAGGATGCCTCCTGGACGCCTCCCTGGGGAGGTGTTTCGGGCATGTCCTGCCGGCAGGAGGCCCCCGGGTCAACCCAGGACACGTTGGAGAGGTTACATCTCCAATCTGGTCCGGGAACGCCTTGGGGTCCTGCCGGAGGAGCTGGTGGAGATGGCCGGGGAGAGGACGGTCTGGAGCTCCCTAGTTGGGATGCTGCCCCCGCGACCCGGACCCGGATAAGTGGAGGAAGACAATCTTGAAATCAAATATCCTTTTATTATAGAAGCTTTTACTCATCTTTCATGGACAAAAACTGTAGCACTTCCTCTGGCATACTTTTCTTTTTTGGGGGGGGGGGGGGGGGGGGGATTCACAAAAACATAGAGGAATGTCTCATTTTGAGTTTGAGTTACTGTCTTTTGTTTTTGTTTAGCAGATCAGCTCCCTTTTATCTACACACATGCACGTACACACACACACACACACACACACACACACACACACACACACACACACACACACACACACACACACACACACACACACACACACACACACACACACACACACACACACACAGTCTATTTATTGTAAATCTCAGGTGCATGCGAGTTTAATAGTTCCTGGAAGATGAAAACACAAAAAAATCATTTAATGATAATGGCCCTCAGCTACAGACGTCTTTGTGTCTACCTTGCTTTCTCCAAAGTGAGAACCAGGGTTATTAGGGTAAACATATACTATGGCTTATGAATAAGTGCTGCTGGAACACTGGGCCTTTGTCATAACCCAAAAAAATGCATCCCATAGCACTGAGCACCATACATCTCATAACCTTACAGTCCTTGGTATAGTCTCTCAGGACGTTTGTTTTCTTAACGAAATCAGATGAAAGCAAAGACAAATGAACACAATGAAATAAACAAGATCCAATAAGGAAAAGGGTGAAGAGTAAAAACACGAGAATATTTGTTGGAAGAATAAAAGCTTAAACACAATGACACATTTCTTATCTTCCGTGGAAACTCTACCCAAATATGTAGAAATCCTTTGCTGGAATTTATGCTTTGAAAACAAGCGTCAGAGGAACGAGGGGATTACGGCTCCTTCATTCGCTGTGGGATCATAATGATGATAAAGAGTCAATTACAGTCTTACTCGAAACAGAGGTATGCACATAAGAGGAGACAGACAGTCTGCTGGCACTCACCACTACCTTTCCTCTATGTCCCACTTGAATAAGACAATGCCACTTCACCCTCCCTCTGAGACGAGCAATATCACATTCTGATGGGAAGGCTAGAGCTCTTTCTCCTCCAACTGTTGCCTGTGTCAATAGTCTACCGTCTTGTTCCACTGAGACACAGAAGGTCGCTAGCCACACTCCTTATGTTTAAAAAGGATCAGACTCAGTCTTCAGCACCTGTTGGTCCTCAGAGATGGGAAACAAAAGTTCAGGTTCTGCAGGCTGTGAAGCTGTACGTGGTCATTAACCCCTGCAGAAGCAACTCTTCAGAAAATGCTGCATTCAGTGTTGAAACATGAAACATTTGTTGTAACTGTCAAATCAGCATCCTGCATTGTCTTTGCAATACATCAAAGTCCAACGGGACCAAATGGCGTTATGAAACAAGCCAATCATTATTTAAAGCTGCTTTACAGAATCTGCAAAACAAGCTAGCTTTTAAACACAGTCACAGAACTCTCACTCCTCCTGTTAAACATCATCCCTAGGCAATGCCCACCTAATGTGGGAACCCACATTGCCAGAGTAAACGAGAGAGTGCTAAACACCAGTCACTGTTGTCTTTTGTCATCTGCATCTTCAAACGGTGTTTTTCTTTTAGGGACTCTGGTAGTTTGTCTTAAAGTTGAAGTGGTAGCAGCTGGCGTTTCTCCATCTCTGAATCTCCTCTCCTGTTGCGTAGCTGGTACTTACAACGTGGCCAGATCTATGGTGGTTCTCTCCTCCTTTAGGAAGGATTTGAAGCTCGCTGAACTTACAGTCATTTTTCCTCTGGTCTTCTCCTCGTCTGGTTTGAGGAAGTGAATTTGGTGATGTGCACTTGTAGTCCTGGACATATTTTTACACAAAACCTGAAAATAACTTTAGCCCCCATTCAAAAATAAGCACTTTCTTGGAATCAGAATGTGTCTTTAAAATTCACAGACATCATATGGGAAATCCTTGGTGCATTAGAAAATAGCATTTATAGCCCCATTGACTTGCATATATTGTTTTGTTTTCCCAGGGATCGATGGTCTGGAAGTAGACTTCAGCCCCCCATTCCTTTGAAAGCAGTGGGAAAAAATCATTCCATATAATTAAAACTTTCTGTTGAGCTGTTAAAAAAATACTGTTTCTAATACAGATTTGAAAAAAATTATAGCAATTGTTGGACTCCACAAGCCGGATTTATAAATTCTGAGTGAATCTTTCTTTTCTAACAAATTAAACTGATTGTGACATGTTTGGGTGGTAGGGATCTAAACGAGTTTAATTAAACCTCCCTTAATTCTTTGAATTACAAGGATAAGAGAACAGAAAACAACACAGAACAACAAATCAAGCTGAAGTTAACAGTTTAAATTCAATAACATGAAGCTTTTAATTCCACTTTTATGCCATGTGAACAAATATTTTGGGTTAAAAGGAACATAGAAATGTTTCATCTCCACCAATCGGTTTTTACATCTTTTGGGATGGTCCAAGTCTTAATTAAAGGAAGTCAAACCTTCTGCGCCTTCTATGTAATTCAAACCGTGCACACAGATGACTGACAGTTTTTCAAACTTCATGAGTAACATCTGTATTTGTTAATATGGAAATGAGATATTCTCTTCTTTGGATTAATCCCTTTCCTGGCTCTCCATGCTATGAAGCAGATTTATACCAGTGGTCATGTCTTTACTTTCACAGTTTAACCACAGTTTGTCATAACTGGGAAAAGCAAGGCCGGATTATAATATGGGCAAACTGGGCACAGGCCCAGGGGCCCACGGCCACAAGGGGTACCACGCGAGCAGCAGTCTTTTTATTTCTTTATTTATTTTTTGTGCAGCAGTGTTAACATTGGAGAAAAAAGTTAACACGAAATTAAACTTGCACCCGCATTTTCTAAGTTAACACACATTTCTTTTAACAACGGTAGTTTCTGCATCTTTACTGCCTGCTTCAGCCCTCTCCCCCCTCCCCCTGCGCAGCGGCCGCAAACTCACTGATGTGCCTGCAGCCTCTCAGAGTTCCTGCTGATCTAAACATTGAAAGAATCATTTCATTTTATGTTCCTCACTTCTGATTACCTTGAGTGGTGTCTGTTTGTTGCAACCACCAGGTACAAAAACAAACTTGTTTTTATTTGACAATTTTTCTGTCCTGTCTGTTTATTATCTTCCTGCATCTCCTCTCAACCCTAAAGAAAAACTGCTACCTGGCTTCATATATATTCACCTCATGAGTTACCTTTGAACTGCAGTTCTAAAAGATCTACCGACCGCAAAAATAGCGGAGTGCTCGCCGGCCACACCGGTGCGGTGAAGTCACCGGAGGATGAAACAGGTGATGCGCTCACTCCGCAGCAGCGAAACACATTGGACACAAATAAAAGACAGGAAGGATGAAAGGATATGAGCCGACATGAACAATTGAGTGTGAGATTTGTTTTTGAGGTGGCGGCACTTTGATAATGTTACTGTGGCCGTGCTCAGGACGCATCTGTCTGGAGCGCATCAACGATCAGAGCTCTGCGCCTCTCAGCTCAAAATAATCCCCCGAGAGTCCACATAGAAAATTTAATATAAGCAGTACCAGGATCGTTTTTGGGCTAAAAAATAGTCTACAGTCCATCTTCTCTAATGTGTTTGTGGCCCTGCGGATTTTTCTGCCCTAAGCACATTGTGCCCAGGGGCCCCTGCAATGATAATCCAGCCCTGGGGAAAGGACACATTTAAAGTGATTGCTCACTCTATTTGAAGTGGAGTTTGGGGAAATATTGTGAAGAATTAATCTTACTTGATGTCAAAAGCTCTTTGGAAAAACCTCAGTTTAGAGTAATAGTTTAGCTCTGACCAGAGTGACAAGCTAATGGCTAGTCATGATGAGGCCAGAACCAAGGTGGATTACTGTCATCCTGAAACAACTCTCATGTCATTGCTGTTAATGAGAGCAGCTTAAACCCTTTGTTTACAGTTACTGTTGTAAATTTGACATTGGTAAATGATCTAGAGCTGGGGTGCCCAGTCCTGGTGCTGGAGATCTACCATCCAGCATGTTTTAGTTGTTTCAATGCTCAAACACCCTTGATTCAGTCGTTGAATCACATGCTCAGCAACTTGTCTAGCTCTGCTGAAATCTGTTAATCACCTGCTGAATAAAATCAGGTGTGCTGGAGGAAAGAAACAACTAAAACATGCAGGATAGTGAACTTCCAGGATGAGGATTGGGCACCCCTGATCTAGAGTTTTCAAATAAGTGGTTCATAGATGACTTTGAAGCACTGAGGCAAGTCAGTGGTGCGCAGCTTGAAAGGGATAGACAAGGGGTCTTTGTCTCAGGCTGTGGAGTTCTAGTACTGGTGTCTTATCATGAGTTACAGAACAATGGAGAGAGGGAGATGGAGTGTGGAACGGGGCTTTGTCTGCAGTATCAAGAGTACGGCCATGATCAGTCGTGGTTAAAAAAGAAGTTGAGCCAAAGTTCTTGTTTTACTGTGTTGTCTATGTTCCAACTCTCACCTATGGGCATGAGATTTGGACCATGATTGGAGGAACAAGATGCAGATGTAGGCTAGATGAAATCAGCTTCCACCATAGGGTGGATGGATGCAGTGTTAGAGATTAAATGAAAAAGAGCTGCATTATTCATGAGGAACTTAAGAGTCAAGCGTCTGATCCCAATGGCAAGACCTCAGGACAGAGTTATGGCTTGTTGGAGGTATTCCATATCCTCTCTGGAAATCTATTGGGAGAGAACCCAGGAGGAGAGACATGCCTGGGTGTTTGTTACCTCCACATGTTCGGATAAGGTGCTGAAAATGGATGGATGAATGTGTAGGAGTAGCATACGTATTTATTTTGGGTGCTTTTTTAAAGTCAGTATACTAAACTACATTTGACCAATATGATGTGAATTTCTATATAAATATGGAAATCCAGTCTGATTGGTCTTTAAATGTTTAACCAGAAGATTTAGAATTGTTTGTTTCTTCAGGGATTGTCAGACACTTCGTATTAATTCAAGAAGAGAGTCGAGTTTATAAAAAGTAAGAAATTAATTTTCTAAACAATTAAAAACATGACAACTAGGAACACTTTATGTGATGAATGAATCTAAGTGGATGGAATGTGAAGTGCTCTGTTGTGTGAATGTGATGTTATCAGAACCTTCGTATCTGAAGAAACTGAGTTCTGAGTGGCAGTGAATTTGGTCTTCTATTAACTAGAAGTTGATGGTTTATAAAACCACATCAGACGCAATGTGCCGAGTCTACATACCAGCTCGAAGAACCCCGTGGTAGATCTGGAATGTCAGGAAGTCCGTAGACCCCAAAGGTACCAAAGTCCGTAGAAGCAACCGCAGTGCCACTAGACCTGTCTCGGGATGTCTCCAGGTCACAACAGGTAGTTATTTGCGTCTATGAAAGGACTCTTAAGGAGTCGAAGGTGGTCCAGCTTTATTCTGAAGGAACCGTTTGCAGTCAGCTGCAGCGTGCAACAGGTTTTTGACAGCTTGTCAAAAGATGCTCTGGGTTAAAGAGGGTTTGCTCCGGATGGCCGGTCCGAAGCTTTCTCAAGAACTGACTCACGGTGAAGTAAGCTCTGTTTTAACAATTGTCGTATTTTGATTTACTAACAAGAATTTGACATGTAAAAAGGGTTTTACCAACAAACCTCAGAAAACACCTTGCGTCAGAAACAGGAGTTCTGATTTGTGGAACAGAAAGCAATGTGTCATGATATTAGTTTAACCATGTCATCGTCACGTGTCTGAGTGTGTGAGCTGTCAGTAGATAGTGATTTACTTGTTAAATCTAACTTTACTGATCATAACATGATAATATTCATTTCAACCTCAGTAATTTAAGCACAGATTAATCAAAACATTGTTATTATTCTTCAACCATTATTGTTCATTCAACCATATGATTATTTACTCATCTTGTTCATTATATGATTTAATTATGAAAGTTCATCCGTCCTGTTCTGTGAAGCAAAGCAGTCTTAGATAAGAGTGAGCTTGCGAGGGACCTTGGGTAAGCACAGTATCTTTCTTGTAGATTAAAGCCCCAGTTAAGACTTATGTCTCCATGTGACCCGATACTGAAGAGGTGACCTGTAGATGGAAAAACAGACCATTTCCAGAGGCAACAAATGGATGCATGAATCAGCGATTGACCAAGCCCTTCATCAATCTTTTAAAAAAATTTGTCCAAGCCCTTCATCGATCTTTAAAAAAAAATTTTTTTTTGAGTGACTGTTTTTATGCCTATGAATTTGTCTTGCAGATGGAAAAATGCAAACTTCTATGTCTTTTTTTTGCAACACTTGTTCTTTGTAAATATAAATATTACACATCATTTGAAAGTTAGGATTCTTTTGATTCCAATGTTATATGGCAATCAAGGATTCGACCATGCTAGTGGACACAGTAAACGCTTTTGTCAAACCACTTGGAAATTCAAAATAATGTCTAACTCACCATTTGAAGCCTTAAAGACCAGAATTGAGTCATTTACAACAAGAATGGTCTTGTCCAATAAAAGTACTCCATAAAAATTGTTGGTCCACATCAAGTCTTGTGTTCACAATTTAACAAACTACAGAAAACAATGTTTATGTTTTATTTATTTAGCAGACGCTTTTATCCAAAGCGACTTACAATTTATAACCTATAGGGCATGTTGTGATCTGTGGGGGAAACCGGAGTACCCGGAGGAAACCCACGCAGGCATGGGGAGAACACGCAACTCCACGCAGAAAGGCTGCAGCCGAGTTTCTGACCTGCAACCTTTGTGCTGCGAGGCAACAGTGCTAACAACTGTACTCACCATGCATGCAACAATAAAAAGTTCCTTCAGATGTGTCTTTCATAATCCTCGATAGTGTCCACATTTTGGCTTCAAACTTTTGATAAACATCTTCCCGCACCAAGAGGTGAAGGTTTACCCCCATCTGCTGGGAAAAAATCATCAGCAATTGGCTGACAGGTCAGAAGTACCTCCTTGATTCTTTCTATTATCACGTATGTAGCGTGAACCAACTGCAGTGCAGTTTGTTGTTGATTGAAGCCTCAAATAGCCAATGACATTGAGAAAACACCTAATGGCGCTTACACATTAGGGTCTGTACCATCAGGGGAGGACAGCGTAAGTTCAGGCAGTGTAGCGTTCACATGTATTTCTGAAGGACTTCTCAGAAATGTGGAAATCCCTGAGCCCGTGGCGGGCGGTGTTTAAGATATGTGAGAAGGTCCGTAGTGTCCTCCATAATAAGATAAACAAAGGCGGGCATGAGCTGTGTTGCTTTTGGATACTCTAAACCACAACATTTTATTAATTTGCTGTGTGTGTCCTCAAAAAATTCTGCCCTCCACTGCTGCGGGCCATACTCTCTCTCTCTCTCTCTCTCTCTCTCTCTCTCTCTCTCTCTCTCTCTCTCTCTCTCTCTCTCTCTCTCTCTCTCTCTCTCTCTCTCTCTCTCTCTCTCTCTCTCTCTCTCTCTCTCTCTCTCTCTCTCTCTCTCTCTCTCTCTCTCTCTCTCTCTCTCTCTCTCTCTCTCTCTCTCTCTCTCTCTCTCTCTCTCTCTCTCTCTCTCTCTCTCTCTCTCTCTCTCTCTCTCTCTTTCCACTGAGCAGCTGTCTGCCGGCTCACTGGGGAGCGCAGAGTTCGCTGTTCCGAGGAAAGGGCTACACACACGCACGCACACACACACACACACACACACACACACACACACACACACACACACACACACACACACACACACACACACACACACACACACACACACACACACACACACACACACACACACACACACACACACACACACACACACACACACACACACACTCACAGCTCTCCCTCTTTTCCCATTCCCACTGAGCGGCAGGTCTGTGCTGCAGACAGAGGTTTACTCAACAGCATCCAGCATGAAAATGAATTGCGCATGTGGGACACCCCTGCTGGCTGATTATCCTTGCCAAACCGAGTCATTAGGCATGAATTTCAGCCGGCCAATCAGTCCATAGTGTCACCTCGGTCCCAGTTGGACCTCTGGGGAGAAGGTCTGAAAAAAAGAGTGGCCTCAGAACTGAAAACTCATATATGACCCAGGTGTGAAAGCAAATTGCAGTCCCGTAGCTGACTGTACTGACCCTAATGTGTAAGCGCCATAAGTCTCTTGTGGAACACTTGTGTCTTGTTTCTGCAAACTTAGTAAGAATGATTATGATTGGTAGAGTGCTCCGTGCATCGTGTCAGGCCCATAGAACATGTAAACATCTCCTGCTGGAATATATCACCCATTGTCAAGTTTTTGGACTGACAAATAATGCTTGGAAAATGTTTACATATCGCCCAACCCTAACGCATAGCAGTAGAAAATAGCAGCTACCTTTGACACTTAAAGTTTAACTGATGATAGTGTACATATTTAAAGTTTAGCATTCATATGAACCACCATCAAATTAGAGATATTTTTTCATGATGGAAATCCTCTTTTTAATTTGTCTCACTCACACCAGCCATTAGCTTGTCTGTCTGGTCAGAGATCCCCAGTGAGTCGTGGAGGATGGCTGTTTATATGGAGCCAGGATCCTCTGGAGGTTTCTTCCTGTTAAAAGGGAGTTTTCCTCTCCAATGTCGCTATATGCTTGCTTAGTATGAGGATTGCTGTAAAGACATTGACTCTATTCAGGCCTAGTCCACACGTAGCCGGGTTTTTTTTTTAAACGAATATCCGCCCCTCCAAAAACTTGCATTCACACCACCTCGTTAAAAAAAAAAAACTCTGTCCACACGTACCCGGATAAATACGTTGTTAAGGACATGCCAGACCTGTAGGCGGCAGTACGTCCCCCGTTCTTAACCTCGTCCTTCGTCTGTGGTCTTTCACAAGGAGCAGTAATTCTGCTTGCAAAATCAAACAAGCAAAAAGCGCTTGGACAATTGATAAAGCGAGCGCAGCTCTGAGGGCATCCATGCTGTCGGCTAGTGTAAACACAGGTCGCACACGTGATGTCAGCATTTTTTGTCGCAGAAAGTGACGTTGCAGACCTTAAAACTCCGGTTTTGTCTGTCCACACGCAGACACCCAAAACGGAGAAAACGCAGATCTTCACTTTGGCCGGAGTTTTTAAAAAGATCCGTTTTCGTGTGAAAAAACTCCGTTTTCGTGTGGATGACAGGCCAAAACATAGAAAAATATCTACGTTTTGGCAGATCCCCGGCTACGTGTGGACAGGGCCTCAGTGACTCGATGCAATCTGCTCGTTATAAAGGAAACTTTTTCTGATTGGCTTAATGAACTGAACTTTTTTGGAGTGTTTACTTTGTGAAGTACCTTGAGGCGACTCTTGTTGTGATTTGGCGCTATAAAAATAAACTGAATTGAATATACATTCCTCCAAACAGGATGTTCATAAACTTTCTTCAGAACCCCAAAATATTTGAACAATTTCTTTCATTTGAAAAGCCACAGTAGGTACCAAGATGAATGGCTGTGTTAGAGAAATCACTTCACTGATCATTTTTCACATCCCATAATTTCAGTAGAATTATGTGTAGAATGGAGAAGTCATTGAGAGTACTTTATACACAGGGTGCATGTGTGTTCATATTGGTTTTGTGGAATGCAGGGCCGCCTGATGTGGAGCAACCCTGTGAACCCAGTCTCCAGGCCTGGAGTCCGGAGCTCAGTCTCTACGACACTAATGTGACGTCACCGTGCCCTGACACGGAGGGCTGCACCCTCACGCTGAGATTCCTGCACCCTGTCATTCCTCACACACTTACGCTCTGGGTAACCTACATCTCATCAAGTAAGTGTCAGTTCTATAATAAATTTGTTTATCAGTTTCAGTGGTATGTGAGAGGTCTGGTGTGCCCGATAAAAGTTAGAAACTACCAGTTGCTGAAATATTAATAATAATACATTGCTGAGAGACTGAAACCATGTGTGGTGGTGAGGCAAGGAAAGAAAATGCTCAGAGCCATACAAGCGTACTAATGGCCAAGCCTATGAAACTTAACGATGGCCGTGCACAAACATGTGCTTGGAGATTTCTCTGCTGAGACCAGATATAGGCTATCAGTCATGAATATCTGAAATAACTCAAATGTTTTCAGCAACTCACTGCATTGATTTTTAGCCAAGACATGCTGAAACATAAATATGATGTACTGCAACAGTTGTGCTTCTGCGCTCACTTTGCTTGCCACTGTGCTTCAAGTATAAAATTGATAAGATATGGTATGTAGCTCTGACTTGAACCAAATTATCTTAATCAAATTTACATCTTTCAGAGAATCCAGCTTTAGCCAATATCGAGCTGATAACAGAGGAGGAGAAAAGCATCAGCCTTGGACCACAGCATGTTTTCTGTGACATGCCCCTCACCATTCATCTTGACACTCACAAAGTGGCCATAGCTGCTGTCAAACTCTGCACCTTTGATGACAAAATGGAAATTGATGCAGTCATGTTGTCTTCTGGTCCTGGTAGCTCTTTTTGCTCCGGCTGCCAGCCTCTGCTCTACCGGATTCAGCGTCAGCCTCCTTTCACCAGTACATCCCTCTCAGCTCAGACCCAGCAAACATTTACTGACAGGTAAAAACAACTCTTTTGTACAAATTAAAATATTTGAAATTACATGTTACAGTTACACAATTACAGTTAAATTATGTAATTCTTGCACATTTTCTTATGTTGGTGAGTACACTTCATATCAAATTGAATACTGGTTTTTAAATTTATCAACATTTATTTACAATATTTTTATTGAGACACTTTAAAGTAATAAACCCAGCAACAGATTTGTTTTTGAGTCTTTTTTCTTTATTTAGTTAGTTTTACTCAGAATGGTAAGGCCGTAATAAGGCTGGGTGTTGTATCGACATTTTAAAAATATCTATGGAACAAGGAACAAGATGACTCAGTAACGTCCATATTGATATAACTATTCAACCAGTGTAATCCTAGAGTTCACAGGTGCAGCTACCGGTATCTTGCTCTGTTTCTAATGGGTCATCACAGGAAACCTGTTGGTCAGTGTCAACTTTGCATTTGACTTTGTGGTTTTTAAATATTTAGAGACTTTTGTTTGTGTTTTAGTGAAACCTTTTACAATAGCTGCCAATGAAATTCTGTTTACCCTTAGTGTGGAGAGATGCGCCAAACCCTTCCTCGTGTAATCAGTAAAGACATACAGAGCTGCAGTGGCCAAAATACCTCAAAAGCATATGCTTGCTGATATGAGTGAATACTGGGAGATTCCAACCATGTTTGCCTTAATAACGCTGTGTTGCATGACCCACGTGAGTGGAAAGGCTGATTTATATTTTCTGTTTGTGTCAGTACGGACTAGAAGACATGCAACGACATGCGTTGGTGCCAGGGCTCTCCCACAGGCTCACAGAGGATGACTGAGACTGCAAGCTTGTGATTGGACAGGACACTGCTTCCTTTAAATTCAACAACAGCACCGCTGTTGCCTTGCAACAAGTGAAAAAAATAAATAAAATAGCGGCAGACAGAACAGATTGAAGAAAGTAAAAGAAGTCAAAAATTTGAACATTTAATCACCCGTGACTGAAAGAGTACGAAGGTACGGAGAAGTATTTTATTAGTGTAATGACAGGAAACGTGGGTTTAGAGGTGCCAATCACATGAAGAGGGGGAGGAGAATGAAGGACAAACTTGTCTGTGTTATAAAGTCTCTAAAGTACATGAAAACAATATAAACACATTAGTAAATGCACTATTGTGGACCGAATATGTGACTGGTGTACTGGTGACAGGATACCCCAGAAAAGCACTACGCCCTCTGTTGTCCTGGCGTGAAACTTCTTTTCAACACTCCCCAGGTGAAGTAGAAGTCTGAGGAGAAAAGATCTCTGTCAACGCGTGTGAGCGACTCCACACTCGAGCTGACGGAGAAGTATATATCAGGCTTAATCCTCCAAGGGAAGAAATAAAATCACGAATTTACCTTTACATGATAACTTTGTTTTCCCTCTGGACAGGAGAGAATTACTGGTAATATTGTGGATGAAAAGATTTGGTCCACTTCTAGATAACATTTTAATTATAGATATACAATAGATAGAATTTCATGAATGTAAATTCAAAGAGTCGGAGTACCCGGCCCGGAGGGTTACCGGTGTCCCACCCTGGAGCCAGGCCTGGGGTTGGGGCCCGTGAGCGAGTGCCTGGTGGCCGGGCTTTCGCCCATGGGGCCCGGCCAGACCAGCCCAAACCGGATACATGGGCTCATCCAACTGTGGACCCACCACCCGCAGGAGGAACAGGAAGGGTCCGGTGCAGTGTGGATTGGGTGGCAGACCGAGGTGGGAGCCTTGGCGGTCCGATCCCTGGACAAGGAAACTGTTTTTTTGGGACATGGAACATCACCTCGCTGGCGGGGAAGGAGCAGGAGCAGGAGCTTGTGGCAGAGGTTGAGCAGTACCGGCTAAGGCTGAACAGTACCGGCTAGATATAGTCGGACACACCTCGACACATAGCATTGGCTCTGGAACCCAAGTCCTTGAGAGGGGGTGGACACTCTTGCTCTGGGTGAGAGGCAGAAGGCTGGGGTTGGCTTTTTGTTAGCCCCAAGACTCTCTGCCTGTGTGTTGGGGTTTACCCCGGGGACGAGAGGGTAGCTTCCCTGCGCCTTCGGGTCGGGGAACGGGTCCTTACTGTTGTTTGTGCTTATGGGCCAAATATCAGTTCAGAGTACCCACCCTTTTTGGAGTCCCTGGGACGAGTGCTAGATAGTGCTCCGTCAGGGGATTCCATTGTCCTGCTGGGGGACTTCAATGCTCACGTGGGCAATGACAGCTTGACCTGGAGGAGTGTGATTGGGAGGAACGGCCCACCTGATCTGAACTCGAGTGGTGTTTCGTTATTGGACTTCTGTGCAAGCCGCAGTTTGGCTATAACGAACACCATGTTCGAACATAAGTATGCCCATCGGTACACTTGGTACCAGGGCAGTCTAGGTCGCAGGTCGATGATAGACTTTGTAATCGTATCATCTGACCTGCGGCCGTATGTTTTGGACACTCGAGTGAAGAGAGGAGCGGAGCTGTCAACTGATCACCACCTAGTGGTGAGTTGGATCAGATGGCAGGGGAAGATGCCGCGTAGACCTGGCAGACCCAAACGCATAGTGAGGGTCTGCTGGGAACGCCTGAAAGAAGAACCTGTCAAGATGGTCTTGAACTCCAACCTCCGGCAGAGCTTTGACCGCATCCCAAGAGCAGTGGGGGACATTGACTCCGAGTGGGCCTTGTTCCACTCTGCGATTGTTGAGGCGGCTGTTGCTAGCTGTGGTTGCAAGGTAGCCGGTGCCAGTCGTGGTGGCAACTCCCGTACCCGTTGGTGGACACCAGAGGTTTGGGGAGCCATCAGGCTGAAGAAGGAGGCCTACAGGGTGTGGCTGATCTGTGGGTTTCCGGAGGCAGCAGACAGGTACCGGATAGCCAAGCGGGGTGCAGCAGTGGCAGTTGCCGAGGCAAAATCTCGGGCGTGGGAGGAGTTTGGTGAGGCCACGGAGAAAGACTATCGATCGGCTCCAAAGAGGTTCTGGCAAACTGTCCGGTGCCTCAGGAGAGGAAGGCAGCAACTCACTCACACTTTACAGTGGGGATGGGGAGCTGCTGACGTCAACTGGGGCTATAGTCGGACGATGGAAGGAACACTTTGAGGAGCTCCTCAATCCCACCAATGCGCATTCCGAGGATGAACCAGAGCTGGGAGACCTGGGGATGGACTGTCCAATCTCGGGGGCAGAAGTTGCTGAGGTAGTCAAACAACTACACAGTGGCGGAGCCCCAGGGGCGGATGAGATTCGTCCTGGGTATCTCAAGGCTATGGATGTTGTAGGGCTGTTGTGATTGACATGTCTCTGCAACATTGCGTGGTCATCGGGGGCAGTTCCTGTGGAGTGGCAGACCGGGGTGGTGGTCCCCATTTTTAAGAAGGGTGACCTGAGGATGTGTTCCAACTATAGGGGGATCACACTCCTCAGCCTCCCTGGAAAGGTCTACTCCAAGGTACTGGAGAGGAGGGTCTGATCGATAGTTGAATCTCAGATTGAGGAGGAGCAATGTGGTTTTCGTCCTGGCCATGGAACTGTGGACCAGCTCTATACCCTTGCAAGGGTGATGGAAGGGGCATGGGAGTTTGCCCAACCAATCTACATGTGTTTTGTGGATTTGGAGAAGGCTTATGACCGTGTCCCCAGGGGCACCCTGTGGGGGACGCTCCAGGAGTGTTGGGTGGGTGGCTTTCTGTTAAGGGTCATTCAGTCCCTTTACCAGAGGAGTGTGAGTTTGGTCCGCATAGCTGGTAGTAAGTCGGACCTGTTCCCGGTGAGGGTTGGACTCCACCAGGGCTGCCCTTTGTCACCGGTTCTGTTCATTACCTTTATGGACCGAATTTCTAGGCACAGCCGTGGTGTGGAGTGTGTCGAGTTTGGTGGCAGGAGAATCTCGTCTCTGCTTTTTGCGGATGATGTGGTCCTCCTAGCTTTATCCAGCTCTGACCTTCAGTTCTTGCTGGGTAGGTTCGCGGCCGAGTGTGAAGCGGCTGGGATGAGGATCAGCACCTCCAAATCTGAGACCATGGTTCTCGACCAGAAAAGGGTGGAATTCCAACTCCGGGTCGGGGGAGAGGTCCTACCTCAAGTGGAGGAGTTTAAGTATCTCGGGGTCTTGTTCACGAGTGAGGGTAGGAGGGCTCGGGAGATCGACAGGCGGATCGGTTCAGCATCTGCAGTGATGCGGACGCTGAGCTGATCTGTCATGGTGAAGAGGGGGCTGAGCCAGAAAGCCAGGCTCTCGGTTTACCGGTCGGTCTATGTCCCAATCCTCACCTATGGTCATGAGCTTTGGGTAATGACCGAAAGAACGAGATCGCGGATACAAGCGGTCGAAATGAGTTTCCTCCGTAGGGTGGCCGGGCTCAGCCTTAGAGATAGGGTGAGGAGCTCGGACATTCGGGAGGGACTCGGAGTAGAACCGCTACTCCTCCGGATCGAAAGGAGTCAGTTGAGGTGGTTTGGGCATCTGGTCAGGATGCCTCCCCAGGGAGGCGTCCAGGATGCCTCCTGGACGCCTCCCTGGGGATGTGTTTCGGGCATGTCCTGCCGGCAGGAGGCCCCCGGGTCAACCCAGGACACGTTGGAGAGGTTATATCTCCAATCTGGTTCGGGAACGCCTTGGGGTCCTGCCGGAGGAGCTGGTGGAGGTGGCCGGGGAGAGGACGGTCTGGAGCTCCCTAGTTGGGATGCTGCCCCCGCGACCCGGATAAGCGGAGGAAGATGACGACAATAAATAGATGATAGATAGATAGATAGATAGATAGATAGATAGATAGATAGATAGATAGATAGATAGATAGATAGATAGATAGATAGATAGATAGATAGATAGATAGATAGATAGATAGATAGATAGATAGATAGATAGATAGATACTTTATTACATACTCAAGGTCCAGTTACAGTATAAATATGAGCCGTCTAAAACACATAAAGATATAAACCAGCTGCACCATTGTTTCTAAAGCTCAGACTGGTAGATAATGGCACTATGGTTAATGCTGGACAAGAATAAATATGTTTTTATGCATTTAATCTGCTGATGAATTTATATATACAAATTCTCAAGACAGCTTGAAGGGAGTTAAGTTTTAAATATTTTATAGGAGGAAATATCAAATACATATCACAATTCAGCTAAAATTGATCACGATATAAGTTTTGGTCCATATTGCCCAGCCCTAGGCCATAATCATAAAAAACAAAGTCCAGAGCATATTTGTGTGTGTGTGTGTGTGTGTGTGTGTCCTTGGCAATACTAATCTACAGCAGTCACATCTCTGAAAAGTGTTAGGATCTGGTTCTGTTTGAAAGGCCGAGAATGCAGATGTTTCCAGCATGGGGATGCTGAGTGTAGCTGATCCAAATCTGTTTCAACAGCCATATTCTTAATCAAAAGCTTGCTGGAGTTTCAGGGCTGAGCTGAATCACTTAGTATCCTGTCTCATATTGCGGGGTGTCCAAATGATTACTGGAATTCAAATGTAAAGCCACAAGCCATTTTGTTGTTTTTCATTTTTCTCAGCATGTAGCCCTCCCCTCTGAAAACATCTGACATCTCTCTACTTTAATACTTTCTTTCATACACCCAAATCTGATAAGTACTTTCCAGGATATGACAGCTGCATCACATGATTGCAGATCAAACATGAGGCTGATTTCAAATGCGGTGGGGTTTCTGAATTTCTGAGAAGTCGCTGCTTTAGAGAGTACAGTGGATGTGAGGTGGACGTAATTTCAAAAACAGTTTATTTTTCAGAGAACACGTCTCCTATGTTACACAAGCTGTATCTAAGTGCAAAAAGATGTAAGAACCAGTGGGAATTGAGTTATGTGGGGCTGAGGAGGACAGAGAGGGGTTGTTGCGAGGAGAGGAGAGTGTTTGACAGCAATGAACTAGGAAAAAGAAGGAGAGAGTGGGATAGTGGAGAGTTAAGGGGATAAATAAAAGAAGCAATGACAATAGGAACAGATATAGAGGCATACAGAGTCACTAGAGATGTGTTGACAGAAAAGAGGTTTGAGAAGAAGAAATGACACTTAAAGTTAACAAGGTTTCCTGATTGAAATTAAACCAGTTCAATCTAAGTTCATGTGGCGAGAAAAACAAGCTGTGAGTTGCCGGTAGGAGTGAGGAGGAACAAATGTGGAACACATTGGCATATGGTGACAGACAGACAAAATAATGTGAGAAAAATCAATCAATCTTTATTCAATCAATCTTTATTTGTATAGCGCCTTCCGCTGCCTTTGCAGGAGCCCAAGGAGCCGAACATAAAATACAGTAAAAAACACAGATAGCAATAAAAAGGAGGCAAGAACAACATACAGGCATACCGTATTTTCCGGACTGTAAGCCGCACTTTTTTTCATAGTCTGGCTGGTCCTGCGACTTATATACCAAAGTGACTTATATAGCAAATTACGTATACCGCGCTGTTGCGGGCTGGCTCCGGTCCAGGTTACAGCTTCTCTGGCCCACCATCACCTGCTGCAGCCTGTGGCGGGATGCTGCGGGCCGGCTCTGGCCCAGGAATGAGCTCTCCCCACCCGCTGGGAGGGTTTGAAACACCGCCATCCTCTGCTGGAGACAGTGGCGCGCTGCTGTGCCCTGATTGTTTATTCTGTTATTGTTACCGGTACTTGTCTTGCAATGTGAAATGCTTGGTCTCAGATTTTGTAAGAAAAATAATACAATTTCCCCCCAAAATGCGACTTACTGTATAGTCCAGTGCGACTTATATGTTTTTTTCTTCTTCATTATACATTTTATGGCCGGAGCGACTTATGCGCCGGAAAATACGGTAAAAGCACCATACAGAATGTAAACAAGGAGCATAAAAACATACAACCAGGTCAGATAAAAGCCAAACGATAAAAATGAGTCTTCAAACGACTCTTGAAAACCTGCCGTGATGGTGACAGTTTAATATCAAGTGGAAGCTCATTCCAGAGAGAAGGAGTTAAGACCGAGAAAGCCCGATCACCGTGAGACCTGTACCTCGTTTGAAGGACAGTCAGTAGCTCCAGATCAGCTGAACATAGAGTTCGTGATGGGGTATGCCTTTTTATTAATGCTGCCAACTGACTGATGTCAGTGGAGTAGCACCATAAAGAGACCGGAAAACATAGCACATAACTTTAAACTTAGCCCGAAAACCTACAGGGAGCCAATGTAATGAGTTCAGCACAGGAGTGATGTGTGCCGACCTCCTTGTCCCTGTCAGAAATCTGACCAGAGTCCTGAACCAACTGTAGACGTCACAGTGCTGCCTGACTTAGCCCAACATATAAAGCACTGCAGTAGTCAAGCCTGGATAAAACAAATGCATGAAGCACAGACTCCATATGCGCACAAGACAACAAGGGCTTGATTTTGGTAAGCCGCCGCAGGATAAAAAAGCAGGCTCATACCACCATGTTGATGTGATCTTCCAGTTTGAGTTCTGCATCCAGCCTCACCAGAATTTACTCCAGTAGTTGTCAAAGATGTAATTAGATAAACTTTAGGGAAGAGCGAGTACACCACTATCTGTGTCTGTATCTGTTCAACCATCTAAATTATCTGTATTGGTACTCGGAGTGGGCGGGCCTAAATAGGAATTGGGCATGGTTTAACCAGAAGTAGTTGGGGCTTCAATCTGTACATTTTTTAAGTCTGAAATTGATATGAATTGATCAAAAGTTGCTTTACGTATTGTTTATTTGAAAACATTTACAGAGCAGCCTCAGAACTGAGATTCAATGTTTTTGATCACAATAGTAAACGAACTATTACAGAACAAGTTTTTCAATAAACTCAGAACATTAATATTGTCGTGATTTGGCACTATATAAATAAACTTACATAAATGAATACAATTGAACTCATGCAGTTTGAAATATGATTTACTAGAACAAACACAGCTTTTTAATTTAATAATTTTTTTCAAATTTTATGATAACACTGATTATTTTTCTAACATCTTGGCATTTTTTTCCTCACACAAAGGTAAACAAAACAATGTGTGTGTGTGAGTGCGTGTGCGTGTGTGTGTGCGTGTGTGTGTGTGTGTGCGTGTGTGTGTGTGTGTGTGTGTCAGGGGTGCAACTACCTATTATCGGAAGGGTGTGCAGACACATCCAGCTGCTTTTATTTATTTGTTGTTGTTGTTTATATAGAAATAAAATATATCTGCAGGGCTTTAGGCCCAGGGCAGAGTTTTATACCTCAGACCGACCCACTTTAGATCATGACCTGTTGTTAATATTATCATGTATTCTTTACATCAATCAGAAAATTCAGTAATGTTCACAGGCATCCAAACCTTAGAAATGAAATTAAAAATGATTAATATTCTTTTTCATTAAAGATCAGATATCTGTGAAGACGTTTTTTAATTTGATATCATCCAGCTTAAGCAGACATCTGTGTAACGTCCAGCAATGGTCAGTTTAGGTGCTGTTTGACCATTCAACATCTGGTCAAAAAGGAGACACAAGACTGCACATGTTCCCTTTAAATCAGCCTGCCTTCCTCACACCAGCTGGAGCTCAGAGCCTGCAGCTCTGACAGAGATAATGAAATCATAACCATAACATTCTCTCCTTCCAAGGCCCCTCACAGAGCACCCTTTTTTATCTAAGTCTCCTTGCTCACAGAACAGAAGAAAGAAAATTTTTAAAATTAAATATGAACTTCTAAAATTTACAAGCTAGATAATCATTAAATAAGTGTTTGTTTATTGCTACTTATAATAATTAAAAAATAATGAAATATTCATTAATCTGTGCTCAATGATATATGTTTCAGCATGTTTACTTGACAAGGTCATAACCATATTGCACTCACATAAGAACAAAGTAAGGTAAAGTTAAATCCATGACACATAATTAGCCTTTGCCCCAGATCAGAGCCTCCGGATCAAAGAAGACGCGTTTTTGAGATTCTTGGTAATATCCTCAAACTTGTCACCCTCTGGTTGGCTACACAATCATAACATGAGAACATTAAAACCAGATCACTCTGGTGATTCTTCAGTTCTAGAGAAGCTTCAGGCCAGCCACCTGAAGCAAAAACCTCTTTAACCCACCAGCTTTTGACACGTCGTCAAAAGCTTTTTGTACCTGCGAAGCTGATACAAATCATCAAAATAAATAATATTTTAAACAATGAACAATATGGGTCTAGAACTAAACATTCCACAGCAATGGCAATAATGGAATTAACGGATAAAATATCTACAGCAACTGACAATAAAAATGACTTTGTTAGTGTTTTCATTGATTTGAAAAAAGCATTTGACGTCATTGATCATTCAAGATTACTTCAAAAATTAAGTCAGTATGGAATAAGAGGTGTGGCTCATCAATGGGTTAAAACTTATTTAGAAAAAAGGAAACAGTTTGAACATCTTAGGTGTGTTCTTGCTGTGTCTTTGTAAATCCATGCTTTCGTTCTTTTTTAAACACAGAAACAGTTTTGTTTACCTGTTTGTAGCTACAGTTTCGCCGACAGCTGCCGGCTTCTTCAGGCTGACGCTGATGGTGGAGCGTCACTTCCTTCTCCGTTTATCTGCGGGCAGCAGAGGACGTTGTCGCCCTCTACTGCCCGCTCTCCCCGCTTGCCCAGTAGAGGGCGACAACGTCCTCTGCTGCCCGCAGATAAACGGAGAAGGAAGTGACGCGCCACCATCAGCGTCAGCCTGAAGAAGCCGGCAGCTGTCGGCGAAACTGTAGCTACAAACAGGTAAACAAAACTGTTTCTGTGTTTAAAAAAGAACGAAAGCATGGATTTACAAAGACACAGCAAGAACACACCTAAGATGTTCAAAGAGAAATACGGACAACAAGGAACGAAGGACTTCCGCCGTTTGGAACGATTACACCAGAAACGCGCATGTCTAAGAAACCACCTTCGCTTCTGTTTAAGATGCCGGGACGAAAGCATCACACCCACAAGCCTACAGCTGAAAACATCGATCCGGACCAAGACAGCACAAAATATAATAGAAAGAGCACAGAGAGCACTGCTCAAGGAGAGGATAAGGAACGTCATAACCAAACAGAGGCGTGTGGAGGACGAACTGGAAAGAGGACACCTGGACTTAAAAAGGAATTACAAACTTGATAAACAAATGGAGGAACTAATTAAAGGACACATGATGGAAAAACAGGAAAAAGAGTTCATAAAAGTAAAAGAAAGACACATAAAGAAGTTAAACAGACTCATAAACAAGAAAAAGAGGGGGTTAATACAAGGCAACTCCACACCAAACTCATGGGTATGTAACATTTCACAATACAAACTAACAGAAGCAGAAGAGAGCATATTAAAGAAAGGTTTAAACTTTGCAGTCACACCAAAAGAAATACCATATGATGAATTTATTGTAGCAACAGAACTAGCATGTCAACAGATCACAGATGAGGGGAAGAAAGCAGAACTCAGAAATAACATAGTTGGGATATTAAAAAACAGCCAAATTCAACACAGCAATATTACAAAAGAAGAACAATCAGCCATGACAGCTTTATCCAAAAATGAACAGATAATTATTCTACTGGCAGATAAAGGAAGAACCACAGTAGTTATGGACAGAGAAAAATATAAACAACAGATGAAACAGATGCTAGAGGACAAAAATACATATGAAATACTTAAAAAAGATCCAACAGAAAACATTAAGAAAAACATGAAAAAATTACTGAAGCCACTGCACGAAAAAGGCAAAATAACAGAAAAAATGTACAAACACTGGATTCCCACAGCAAACATAACACCAAGAATATATGGAACGCCAAAAATACATAAACAAAACACCCCACTTAGACCAATAGTTGACAGCATAGGTACACCAACATACAACATGGCAAAAGATATCAGCAGAATAATCAGCCCGTTATTAGGAAATACAGACCAACACTGCAAAAATAGTATAGAATTGGCAAAAGAACTAAAGGAAATTACAATAGAAGACAACGACATACTCATCTCACATGACGTCACATCTCTGTTCACAAAAACACCAACCCAAAAAACCATAGACATAGTAGTTAACAGAATCAGACAAGACAAAACTTTACAAAAAAGGACAAACCTCACAGCAGATGACATAGCACAACTGATAGGACTGGTAGCTAACTCCATTTACTTCACATACGAAAACACAATATACAAACAACTGGAAGGCTTCGCCATGGGTAACCCGTTATCAGCCACCCTGTGCGAATTTTTCATGGAAAACCTAGAGCAAAAAGCCATAGCCACCGCCCCCCAAACTGCAAAATAAAACTATGGAAACGCTACGTGGATGACATACTGGAAATCATACCAAAAGGTCAAACAGAAACACTAATACAACACTTAAACAATATTGACGACACGGGCAACATAAAATTCACTTATGAGTTAGAAACAGAAGGCAGCATAGCATTTATGGATATGAAAATCACCAGGCAGACCGACGGGACCCTAAACATAAACACATACAGGAAACCAACACACACAGACCAATATTTATTATGGACATCAGAACACCCCACCATACACAAAATGTCAGTAATCAGAACATTATATCACCGAGCAAACATAATAACAGAAGAGAGAGACCGTAAACAAGAGGACAAACACATACAACACGCTTTAAAGACCTGCGCATACCCGACATGGGCAATAAACAAAGGAAAACAACAAACAAAAACAGAAAGCAAAGAACAACCCAAAAAAAGAACCAGAAACCCAGAAAGACAAGAACCAAAACCAGTGATAACCCTACCATACATCAGAGGCATAACGGAAAAAATAAGAGCAACAATGAAAAAACACAACATAAACACACCAACAAAGCCATACACAACAGTTAGAAACAGACTAGTACACCCAAAAGACAAAATATCAGCTGGACAAAAATGTGGAGTCATCTACGAAATCCCATGCAAAATATGCAATAAAACATACATAGGAGAAACCGGACGCCAACTCAATACACGGACAATAGAACACAGAAAGGAGTGCGAGAAAGAGGCAAATCGTAAACACACAAGAGCAGCAAAAGAAGAAGCAGAAAGTACAATAAAAAAGTCAGCCGTAACAGATCATTGCTTAAGAGAAAACCATATAATGGACTGGGACAACACACGGATCATAACCACTGAACAACAAAAATACAAAAGATGGATCAAGGAAGCAATCGAGATAAGGAGACGTGGATGTGGGACCATGAACAGGGACGACGGAGTTTACACGCTGGACCACGCATGGGACTGCATCGTCGGAGAGGGGAGAGCGGGCAGTAGAGGGCGACAACGTCCTCTGCTGCCCGCAGATAAACGGAGAAGGAAGTGACGCGCCACCATCAGCGTCAGCCTGAAGAAGCCGGCAGCTGTCGGCGAAACTGTAGCTACAAACAGGTAAACAAAACTGTTTCTGTGTTTAAAAAAGAACGAAAGCATGGAAGGAAACAGTTTGTTCGGATAAAGGACCATAAATCAAAACTATGTGAAATTAATTGTGGAGTGCCACAAGGGTCGGTCCTCGGACAAAAACTGTTCATTTTGTTTATTAACGACTTGGTAAATGTATCTAAGACACTCGGTACCATTCTATTTGCAGATGATACAACACTGTTTTACTCAGGTTCAAATATTGAGGAGGTGGCTAAAGTGATAAATGATGAACTGATTAAAATTAAAAACTGGTTTGATATAAATAGATTGACACTGAATCTTAATAAAACAAATTTTATACTGTTTAATGATAAAAAGAACAGTGATGTGTCATTGGAAATAGATGGGATTGAAATTCTAAGAGTAAAAGAAACTAAATTTTTTGGAGTTCTTATTGATGAAGAGTTGACATGGAAATCCCATGTTAGTTACATAAAAGGTAAAATTGCCAAATCCTTAGGAATATTACATAGAGTCAAGTTTTTACTGACTAATTCTGGTTTGCTGGCATTGTGCAATTCACTGATTGTTCTATACTTGACTTATTGTGTAGAAATCTGGGGAGCAACAAACAAAAAGTATACACGACCCTTAATTATTTTACAGAAAAGAGCTCTGAGAATCATCAATTATAGTGGCTGTAGAGATCCATCAAACCCTTTGTTTATTAAATATAAATTACTGAAATTTCGTGATTTAAAAGACTGGAAAATCTTCCAAACTATGTATAAAGCCAATTTAGGTACTCTGCCAACAAACATTCAGGGGATATTTGAAAAGAGTACTAGTAATTACATGCTGAAAGAAACTGATGTGTTTACAAAACCTATATTTAGAACTAAAATTAAGGAATGGAATATATCTATAAATGGTGTTAAATTATGGAATAACCTTAAAAGGGAAATTAAAAAGACTCCGTCATTTAATATATTCAAAAATGTACCAAATTGAGTGAACTAACTAATTATGAAAATGTAAATTAAATCAATGATCATGATCGCACTGGAATTTAGAACAGGAAAAAGTTTAAAATGAATCTGTATGTGTCTGACAAATGGAAATTGTATATAAAGTGATTATTTCTTCTGGAAAAGGGGGCAGAAATTATAAGATGTTTTTCTTCATTCTGCTCCTTTTTGTTCAAATTAGATTTTTTGTTATGTATTTCTTATTGTTTATACGTTTTATTTGTTTTTATTTTGAATGAAATAAATAAAAAAAAAACTAAAAAACATCATTCTCATTTTTTTTGGTACTAATGTAAAGTATGTGTTAAACTGTATGAGATGTAAATGAACTAATATAGAAATTGACATAAATGTTAAAGCTCCTGCCAATAGCCCATTAGGGGTACCATGGTAACTTTATAGGACTCTTCTTGACACAAGCATATATAGAGCTCCGGACCCCACGTGACTCTCAGTTAGTGGACGCCATTTTGGCATGCAAAAAAGGTAAACAAACACGGATGTAACCATGAACATGAACGGGATCCGCTTGGATTTTACTTCGTCGGAGTTTACTTCACACTTTAAAACAGAAGAAATCGTTTTATATAGTCAGAAATTAAATAGACTAAACATCTCCGACCCTTACCGTGCCCCTGGGATACTTTTTAAAAACGCCAGAAGCTGTCGTAGCGGACTTCTTACCGGCACAACACCGGACCTGGCCGGGGAACCCCTTGGGATTTACCCGGAGGAGCTGGCTCCGGCGGCTGGGGAGAGGGAAGTCACGCTACTGCCCCCGCAACCCGACTCCGGATACGCGGATGAAAATGGATGGATGGACGGACAAATAACAGATTTACACGTAAGAAGTCTCGGTGAGACAGATAATAGCAATCCAAAGTGCTTTTAATGTGTGATCTGATAATTGATCAACCATTGCTTATAAATTAAATACAGCTTAGCCGGTTAATTGCTGTCATCATAAAACACGTAAACGGCAGCACGCAGAACTCACGAGGCAACGTTTTACGTGATGTTTACTTGTTGCTATGAGTAATAAGACAGAAAAAGCCACGCCAAAATAAGTTTAGGAAGCCCACTAAGAATCATAATAAAAGCATTTAAAATAAATACCATACACAGTTGAGGAAACGTTGGTTTAAGTACCTGATATGAAGCGGTCGCTGCATAAGCGAAAACCTTTACTCTCGGGATCCCACAGCTTCATTTTAGCCCGGTCACTAGCGCGTTTTATTACAATGATCCAACGTTTGCGGCGCTCCGGATCTTGGGGAATCCTGTAGAAGGCTCATTCCTTATGTCGTCCGCGTCTGTTCTGCATCCTGGGGCACAACAGGAATCTACCATATTTCCCGTTTGATTGAGTTTTCTGACAATAACAAATAGTCCAGCTGCCGGCTTCTGCATGCCAATATGGCGCCGTTTTGATTTGAACTGTTGCATGCCGGGAGAAGTGACGTCAACTCCCGGAGCTCTATAAATGCAGACTAGAAGTAAAGTCACACATAAACAGTCGCTTTGCAGTTGTACTGGAATAGTTGCTGGCACCTGCTCTAGTTTTCATGAGAAATGTAAGAGCTAAAATAAAATGGGAGCTTTTCTGAGCTTTGGGGTGTACACTTGGCACTCAGTGGGTGGATTACATTGTTGAAAATCTTAGGTCTTATAATGAGTGATAGACACGAATACCTAGGTTTTGATGTCTAATGTGTTGTAATCGAGATAAGAATCTCACTCTGTTTAATCAAACATTTCAAAGTCTCCAAAAATGATAAAACATGCTTAAACTGTGAAATTCAACTTTCTATGATGTGTTTAATGTCTGAAGGAGATTTCATCTGTGAAGTCAGCCTAAGCAATTACAACTTCAAGTAGAAGGTTATTGAATTTGTGGAGTTAGTTTTTTGAATCTCACCTATGCTGATGATGCACTACTGTAACAATCGTTACAAAGTATTCCTATTCAGGCTGTCTGTATTTTTGCAGTTTTTTATTGTTTGTTTTCAAAGATATGGAAGGAGGTACAAATAAAAAGGTGTAGGAAACAGAACATAAACGGGTTCTAGAATGATGTTCCTATTCAGTCTCTAAGAACAGACGGTTAAGTCAGAAGAGAGGAGATTGTCCATGAATATTCCTTGTTTCCTTTTCTGATCCATAATTGATGAAGGTAAGTTTTAAAGTCAGGAAAAAGTGAACTCACTGATAGATACTGTGGTTGTGTACTTTTACACCAGGGAGATTAATCTATGGTACATTTTATCTTAAATAAAAGGGAAAGTAAGCTCTTTTTATGGACCCTGAACACCGAAACAGATCAATACTCCTGACACCAGAGGGCTGTATTGTTGAAAAAAGTTCCTGCTTTAAGACACTGAGGTCAATTTAAGGTCACAGATTGGAGTTCCAGCTATTTCTTCCACTTTTGAATGTGCAAACGCCACCTGTGTGTAAGTTCTGAAGGTGCTGAAGAACCCTGTTTTCTCTCCACAGCTCTGTTATTCAGGGAGTGAAGTACCAGTACACAATCCAGGTGGAAGCAGATGGTCTCCTCAGCCATCCCTCACCACCTCTTATCTACACACATGGACAGCCCTACTGTGGCGATGGGCTCACACAGGGGTCTGTCCTCTTTGTTTATATTAACTATGATGACATGTTCTGATGAGGAAATGAAGAAAATTATGATCATCTTCCTGTAGGATGGAGGAGTGCGATGACAGAAATCTATTGGATGGTGACGGCTGCTCTAAGAAATGCCTCAAGGAGAAGGGCTTTAACTGTAATGGTAAGTCCTAGTCACAGAACATCTGCTAGCTCTGCTTCAAGCTGGGAACTCTTCAAATTGGACAGTTTTTCCTCAGTCACAAAACCTTTTGAAAGTCCTACATGAAAACCGCTGGTTCTGCTTCTGTCTTACATGTGAAACATAACCCTCAGCTAAAGGAGCCATCAGCAAACTGGCAGGAACCTCTCATTTGTGCACGCAGCAGCATCAAGTAAAATCTATCACGCCAGTCAAATTGAATTTACAAGACACAAAGGTTTCTGGCCCGAGTGGATTCCACAATGATTAATGCAACATAAGAGGAAACAGATGAGCTGAAGGCTTTTTGGTTTAAGTTACCAGGCTTTTCATTGTTGAAAAGTATTTTGATATTCGGTTGGCTAAGGAACACTAGATTAAAAACAACATAAAACACTTGTCATCAGGAAAACTCTTTCTAATTTTAGCCTGAAGCCATTGCTATATTCTTATTTTGACTACTGATAAATTAGACTTGTTGAATTTAATCAAAGATCATGTCTGTGGTTTGGATTTGCCAAAATGAGTTTAGAGATCCTGATAAATATGAAAGTTTGTGCTTTTGACATTCATGCGTTTTGAATTGACCCCAATGTTTAGTTCAGGAGGCCAGTTTGTTTTTCAGACTGCCACAATGAGCCAACTGTATGCAATGTTCAATTATTTCCTGTTTTATGGTGTTCAGTGCATCTTTGACACCATAAGATCTTTGATTTATTATCAAAATTAAACAAACTGTAAAAAGATAAACTTACAAGTAACTGTTCCGATTTTTCTAATTTTACTGAAAGCTTATGAACAATTAATGTATTACCCATCGATAGCTCCTTGGATGACCTCATTTAGGGGATATTGGAGACATTTTATAAACCTTTGCACTGCCATCAATTAGCATTTCTTGGTCATTCTGATGTATTTATTATTACGGACTCAATTGAAAATACTTCTGTGTTACTAAATTATGCTGCAAGTATTCATAGAATTCTAAGAAAATGTCCACGTAAAAGTAATGTTTATGTGTGTGGACCCTCCAGAGTTGTATTTGTTCAGATTTTTCAACATCACTCATAAATGAAGCACCATCAACAAATGCACACAGTCCCTCAGCTATGAATGCAATTTAAAAATATTCTTGTTTTTATGCAAATGTCTACGGACATTCCAGAGACATTTCTGCAATATTCATGCAACAACATTCTCAATATCTCATGCAGAACCTTGACCCAGAGTCCGTCAGGAAATTGTTAGACATTTGTGCAACATTCATGCGAGATGCTCACATGGGGCACAAGAACGGTTAAAGTGAAAGTCCCATTTGTCACCGCACACTGGAAAAAACGTTTCTTCACATTTGACCCATCCCCTGGGGTAGCGGTGAGCTGCAGACGCGGCCGCACTCGAGAACTGTTTGGTGGTTTAACTACCCCAATGGAAACCCTCAGTTCTGAGTGTCAAGCGGGAGGCATTGAGTCTTTGGTATGACCTGCTCATGCCACCATGCCACTGAGCTGGTAAAAGACTGCAACAGAAAATTAGCATATTTTCTCATAAAACTCCTGCAAATCTAACCCCTACTTCACACTGGAAGCATCAGCAGCGCGGAACGACAGCGGAACATCACTGCTTCAGTTAGAATCATTGACATATAATTATTGGACAATGGGTTTCCATAGACTCCAATAACACTTTTTGAGGCCAAATGGGAGGTGGCCACCACCGCCATTTTGACCGTGTCACAGGTTCCGTCAAGCCCAGACAATTCCACAAAAGGGAAGAGAGGTGGAGCTGAGGGTGGGGCTGTAAGGCTGGGATCAACTGACGACACCCGGTCGAACTAGCTACAAGCTAACCTGAAGCTAACCCAAAGCTCATGCGGAGGTGGGAGCTAAGCTAACAGAGGTAGCAACCTAGCTACAACCGGAGTTAACTGTGCACAACACCAGAGCTTCTGAGTCAGAGATACGCCGGCTGACCGCTGGGTAAAACCGGGTGGAATACAGAGGTCTCCCGAGAGCTCCACAAGCCGGCAGCCGCACAACAGACAAGTGCTGCTGCGATCTGAGATGCGCAGAGCTGCCGCTGAGGGAGAACCGGGTGGAAAGGTTTCCATCCCAGAGCTCCACAAGCCGTCAGCCCACGCAGCAGACAGAAGCCGCGATCAGACAGAGATGCACCGAGCTGCGGGGAGGGGAGAACCGGGTGGAAAACAGAGATCTCCCGAGAGCTTCACAAGCCGATAGTCGGAACCCAGCTCCACCAACATGTTTCAACTCATTTTCTAAAGTGCAGCATTATGTTAAATGCACTGGAGTTTACCCTATTACATTTAAATTTCATGGTTAAACAGTACATGTTAAAATCTAAGCTCAGCTCGGCAGTGACCTAAAATACATAAATATAATTTTACTTACTGAAAAAAATGAAGTGGAGACTCCTTAGACGCTCTATTAGTGCAATTGATGCCACAGCAAGTCATTTTGTCCAACAATTGCACTAAAAATATCCAAAAAAGAATACACAAACACAGAGACTCAAAATCCCGGAGCAGTTTCCAGGCCAGACCGGGGCTCTACTGAGGCCTTTCCCTGGAGCTAGCTCTGTGGTCACGTGGGTCGGATGCTCATTAATTATACAGAATTTTAGGCTTTTAATACACTTAGAAGAGTGAGAAAAAAATTCACCCCCCTCAGAGTTGTCATGAGTGTAAACTACATAATTTAAACCAAAAACATGTTTTGGTACCAGACTGTAAACATGTTTATTTCTGCTGTGAAATTGGTATTTTTAACATGGGAGTCAATGAGGATTTGCTCGCTTCTGACACCAGCCCCCAGCGGATGAGGGTGGAACTGCAATTTTTGGTGCTTTCGGGATTGTTTCGATTTTTGAGCCGCATTGTGGGGACTTGGTTAGAATACATTATAGGGGTGACTCAAACCAGCCGCGGAAATTTCAGGAACGTCCCAGAAGAAGCTCGCCGCACCGCTTAAGATAGGATCAGGTTCTAGTTTTGTCATGAGCCACTTCTGGGACACGTCAATTTCCTCAGTTAACATAAAGCTAGACAGGAAATCACTTATGGTTTCAGTGTAAAAACTCAGATAATTTTCAAAATAAAATACTATTACAGTGATGTGATTTGATATCTATGTAGATTACATCAATAGTGACCATCCATCCATTTTCAACCACTCATCCGGGGTCGGGTCGCGGAGGTAGCAGCCTAATCCGAGATGCCCAGACTTCCCTGTCCCCCAACTACTTGGGCCAGCTCCTTCGGGGGAATCCCAAGGCATTCCCTGGCCAGTCGAGAGACATGGTTCCTCCAGTGTGTCCTGGGTCTTCCCTTGGGTCTTCTCCCAGTTGGACGTGCCTGGAAAACCTCACCAAGGAGGCGTCCAGGAGGCATCCTGACCAAATGCCTGAGCCACCTCAACTGGCTCCTCTCGATGCGGAGCAGCAGTGGATCTACTCCGAGCCCCTCCCAGATGACCGAGCTTCCCACCCTATCTCTAAGGAAAAGCCCAGCCACCCTGCAGAGAAAACTCATTTTGGCAGCTTGTATCGACAATCTCGTTTTTTCTGTCACTACCCAAACCTCATGATCATGCTTGCAGCAAAAAATAGAACCTGATCATATTTTCAGTGGCGGCTTCTGGGACGCACCTTGAAATTGCCGCATCACTGCTGGTTTTAAACACTCCCTAGACTATAATAGATTCTATTTGAAGCAGCAATGCTCCGCTGCCATTCTGCGCGCTGATGCATTCAGTAGGAAACTGGCGTTATTGCACTCAGAAAATCCAGTTTTAAGTGCATCTCTGCAAAGTCATTGTCAGGCAGTTTTAAAGGAATATAAAAGTATGTGCAGCATAACAAGACAAAAGACAAACAACACAGACACAGAGGGTGTCTCCGTCATTTGTGAGCCTACCACCGAACAAAAACATGCTTTGTGTCTCTGTCCTCACGCTGTTAGAAGCATGCAGACAGGCCACAACACAATCCTCTCTAGAGGACATGCAAGGGAGTTTACCCAAAGTATTTCTTTGTAAACCAAAGACTCAAGACTCTGTTTATTTTTAAGTATTAGGCAATAATCAAAAGCACAAAATTCTCTTGTGCAGAAAACACATTAGACTCAACATTATTATCCCTGAAACTAGAGTTTCTGCGTTTGATCTCCTGGCATTCACCCGCCTCGATAACAGCCGTCCTGTTTATCTCCTGCTCAGTGAAAGGCTTTTTTGTAGATAAGTTCAGACAATATTATGACCTAAACAGGTAACAGGCTCCGTTGTTGTGGTATGTTTCTCAATACCTTTAAACTCTGGAATGTTCACTAAAACGCTCGTCTAATGGCAGAAGCTCTATCTCAGAAGTACTCTGTAATATTGCAAAGAAGCTGTGACGGGTCAGCGGAGATCAAACAGCATGTTGCTTTCTTTTCAAACCATGTGTTGTTTCCACTGGCAGCTTGAGGGTAGTTATTCATGTTTGCTGTAAAAGCTAGTGTTACGAGAGCTTGTTACGAGGCTAAAATTTCCATCATCCAGTCAATTTATTTGTCGACTGGAAAACAAGCCGAGGGATACCCTCCTCCCGCCCCCTCAACTCCCACCAGGGCTTGCCACGACGTGACAGAAACTATTACATATCCCCTTTTACAATAAAAGCAAATATAAAAACATGACTAGGATAGAAAACAATTTGGAAAGAGCAGACTTATACAAATTGCAACTCTTAAAAACAATTATTCATTTAGCTTCTTAGTCATAGAGCGAATATGTGTTTGGGTTTTCCAGCCAGATCTTCTTGACCTTGTTAAGTCTCACTGTTACCCAGTTTTGTTTTTCTTTCTTGAGTTTTTCCAACAATAACCACAACAAATGTCTACTGTCCACCTACTGTTGGTGGAGTGCCCCGCTTTGACAGCAGGACGCCCAGGCCATACTTGCCACAGATGTTCTTGTACACTGTTCCAGCCACAGGTTGTGGCGTTCCATGTTTTCTTTCCTCCCTGCATCATACATTCTGGTAGTATGTGCTGGACCATATCAGGGAAATGCATGGTTTGCATCTGGGGTCCTGTCCTGTCATAAATAGGTCCTCTGCTCTGCCCTCCATAAATAATATCTACGGTCATTTTTTCCTTTAAAAGTCAACACGCTGTCTCATCGACACAGCAGTGGATTTTCTTATCTGTTAGAATATCCATCTAGGGTAAAAAGAATCTTTGAACCTTGATGGATATTTTCATTTTCTTCTCTTGTTATTTAATTTTTTAGAAATGATAAATGTTGAGATGAAGTGAAACTCTGAATATAGCTGGAAATCCAGTAATAGAACTTTTTTTGGGTCTTCTACGAGACTTGAAACAAGGATTGACGGATTTTTGTAACACATACTCTTGCCGTCGTTACTTACTTATGACCCACCGATATCCAGCGTCCACTGGGGATCTTTTCAGATCAAAACAACCTGTCAAGCCAACCATTATGCTCCCCATTATTAATATCTCAAAACTATTGCATTCTTTAATAATTAAAGTCCATGTGTTGGTATGTTTTGCAGTGTGTTGACACAGAGACTGGGATTTGAATGAGCTGACGTGGCTGTCGAATGAAGTTGCCAAAGAAAATAAAGAATAAATTTACTCAGATCTGGTTCACTGACAAACAGATTTGGATGATAGTCTGGCAGCTGGAGAGGAGTATACATCTTGCCAGATTAAGAAACCAGATTTTATATTTTTTCATAAATCTTCTGCTTGTACTTCTTGTCTCCTAAGGTGAACCTAGCCAGTGTTATGTTTATGATGGTGACGGTGTGTGTGAAGAGTTTGAGCGGGATTCAAGTGTACAAGACTGCGGTTACTTCACACCTTTGGGTTACACAGACCAGTGGGCATCCACGGCCACTGCTTCTCACCAGCATCCCAAACGCTGTCCTGCTAACGGTGTCACAGGGGAGCCGTCGCTTCCCAAGGTATGACATCTGAGGAATTAATTTCCCAATTGCTGATTGTTAAAGGAGCAATATGTAAGAATTATACAGTGAAACAATCACAAAACAGTCGCATGTCATGTTGGAAGGAAGGTCACATTGAAATAGATTTCCTTCTCAGCCGGCTGAGAGGGACGTAGTCATTGTTTACAGTCTGTGAGTTTATGAGTTAGCCATGTCTCTGGCAAGCTAACGCTGCCGTGCCAGCATTTGTAATTCAACACTGGCAGACAAAAAAGCTCCTGAGGTGTTTAAAGAACCAAAGCCAGTTAACAAGAGTGACCCAGAAGTTATTTCTTGTACCAAGAAGCCACAGCATTTTTTTCTTTTACTCTAATGTCAGGTGAAGCAGCATAGAGGCTAACATTGAGCTAACTTTGAGCTAACAGTGCTAATGATGAATTAGAAGCAAATAGTCGGCTCTAAAAATATCACAAGCTTACCAACAACTCAATATTACAGTGAAATGTTTGTGTGAAGTGAATAAAGACTCAGTCATGGCATTTTACTTCCTTTAATGAGTCATTCAGATCTATAACAGCAAGCTAAAAGCAAAACAACAAACAGCCACACTTCCTTCAATGCTGGAGGATTATTACCATAATAAGTGTAGTAAGTGCTCCCTACCATAAAACTAACACAATAGATGACAGTGTATTTATCTTCTTATCAACTTACTGTGTGTGACTCATCTTTGCTTGTCATCTAGAATCTTCTGGGGCTGAGAAAGTGATTGTTTTTGCTTAGGAAAATGGGCTGCAGTAACCAAATTTGACCACAAGATGTGATTCTTACATCAGTCTTACATATTGCACCTTTGAAACAAATCGTTTCTGTGAAGCTAGTATCCAGAATCTGAAACAAAAAGTATGTTGGTTGCATTACATTAAAATTTCCACCAACAAACCTCCTAAACAATCTACAGTAATGTGCTCACAATTGTCATTATTCCAAGGGATTTCAGTAAATTACATATATAAACTACATGTCAATAATTTGTTTTGCAATCAGAGAGACCCCTTAAATTCTTGCTGTTGATTTAGGTGAGGTTAGGAGTGGGGTAAGTTAAGTTAGTGCAATATTAAAAAATGATGACAATTGCATGTTTGGCCAGTAGAGTAATTGTCTTCCCATCTTCTGCTCATTAAAGAGTCACAAATCTAACTTTTTAGAAAACGGAACTAATATTTAATAAAGCTCATCTACCACAACTATACAGTTTTGTTCACAGAAAATATTGAACTTGAACAAGAACAAATGTTATAAAACCCTCAATATCATCTGCAGCGCATTTTGCAAAACTTAGAGCTGAGCAGCAACTGGTGGCGATAAACCTGATGTGGAGCCTTTCGAGAATAACTCAAGCAAATATTTTGGCAGATCTTTCTAAGATTCAGCAGCAGTGTTAAACACAGTGTAACTAGATCTGTTTGCTTTTTATACGTTTTTGTACAATAACCTTTCATCATTTTCTCTGCGACACAGAAAATGTATGGAATCCCATGAAACACTTTGAAGTTTTATTACTTTAAAGCCTGGATTCTGATGAATTTTACTGGCCACAACAGGAGTTCTGCTCATAATAAAGGTCTATTCCACTTTTTTGTGCAGGGGATTGTTGACCTCAGAGCTGGCAAACGAAGGCTTTTTGTGTTGCTGCAACTATTTAAGAAAATACGCAAGAGGACAAAAAAACCAAATCCATGAGTACTAAATAAGGTCATCATGACTGGCCAAAATTTTACTACGAGAGAACAGTTCACCCTTCTGAACAAGAATTCATCTAATCCCCACTTTGCAATTGAGACCACTAAAATATTGTATTATTCTATTGTTCCAACAATGGCAGCATTTTATGTATGAAAAAACTCTTATTTATTGCCAAATCATGCACCATCTTTCTAATCTGCAAAGATAACTAAGTATTGATGATGGATTCAGACCAAATAAGCACTAACAAAAACAAATGTTCTTTGGCTACTACAAAAACAAACGAAAAATATACTTATTTTGACTCATTCTTCTCAATTTTTATTGCCTGGATTAGTCATAAATCTGTGTTTTATTATGTTCTGACTTTTTATGTCTAGAAAGCAATAAAACCATAAGTTATGTGAGCAATTAATTTATTTTCGATATATTTTGTTCTGTGTTTTGTGAATAGCTTTGTAGTTTTCAGCACCTGGAGGTGAGTGAATTATTGCCCACTGATGCCTGGTTCCCTTGCACAGCCCAGTCCGACACAAATAATGGCCTGGAACATTCATACTGGTTAAAGGTATGTGTGCGCACATGTGTGTTTGTCTTTATGTGCACATATGTGTTTTCTCCTCCAGTAGCCTGTGGGTGGCTACTCTGTCTTTAACAGCTTCCAGCGCTATACTTCTCTGTAAATATGTTTAAAGACCTTTTCAAAGAAGCACGCACACACGCGCATACACACCTCACACAATGCACTGGCATAATGACCAATTTTCCAGGTCAGCGGTGACCTCGGAGTTCTAATGATCTGCAGATGATTAACAATCATGACCAACCTCTGCTTGTTATTTATTTACGTTTTGTGGGTTTATTCTTTACCTGATATGGGCACTAATCATCAAAAGTCTTAAACAGCAATTACTGTCAGTTTATTAATAGTTAAAAAGAAATCAAGTGCTATATAATTAGCTCATTTTTCATAATTAAATACCTAAAAGGTTCACATGTTGTAAAAACACTGGCATACGAAGGAATAATGATAGTAAAAAATGCAGTCTCAATTAAATCATTTAAACATGATCACTAGTTCATCATTCATAATAATGATGCTCTCGGTAAAATACAGACTAATAAATAAGAATCACAAAATTTTCAAAATGATTAAAAAACATTTTTTTCAAGAAGTGTTATGTAATGAAAAGACGTGGAAAGGCATTTGTTAAGTTGAGACCGACTGAATCACGCTCAGTCACCTGTCTTATCTCTGTAGCTTCATCACAATGCCTCTCAGAAACGCTCATTCAGACCTGGCGTTTCACACCAGACACACGTCTGGATCGCAGATTTTGTATTTCTTCTCTCTTATTTAATATTTCCACCGAGGCAGTTCCCACAACTGCTCTGCAGGTCCGGACTAAGTGCAGTCCACCTGGTGATTTGACTGATGGCTTCACAAACTCATCTGTCATTCTTTGGACAGCATGGTCCTTTACAGTTGCAGTTTTTTCTTTCTTGAACATACTCAATAATGTTTTTCTTTTGTCTCGCCGTTTCCACTTCTCTCATCTTTCCATTTCCTGCATCTTTTATGGACACCCTCTTTATCAAACACATGCCTTGAACCTCTTTGGAAGGCTGTCTTCTCCCCGAAGCCTCTTTCAGCGTCTGAGAACTCTTTATCATAACACCTGTGTCTGCCAGCTCTCCATGAAACGTCTCCACATCCTTTTATAGGGACCTTCTGTCTCTTAAAGATAGCTCTCTTCTTAAATGTCTTGACTCATTTGGTCTAAAAACATCCCTTAGACATCCACTTTTAGCTTTCCGTCTGCCTCAATTAGAAAAGAAAGTTTTTTCAGTTGGCAATTTCGTGATCTGGTCGTCCTTTTTCTTTTTTGCAAGACTCTTAGCATTTCTTTAAAGTCATCCAACGTTTACCTTTTGAGTATGAAACAGTCAGTCTGCCAGCTTTACAAGTGGCTGGTGAAACTTTAGAGTACCATGTTTATCAAGGCCAGTCTGAAGTTGCTGCAACCTTCAAATTTTCAAGTTCCTCATTCCAATTCCGCTCTCCAGTCACTTGAAAGTGCTTTGATCATGTTGATTCAGGATATGTGGCTTAGTTGTTTGTTTTTGAAACAGGTGGGATTTGTCCATCCTGGAGTAGCAGCCTCAGTGATGGTGTACCTGGCCTCTGATGGTTCATGGTCAGGGGAGCAGTATCGAAGAAAAACCACCATCCTCCTCTCAGATGCTAATGGGAAAAACCACTCAATAGGTACTTGTCTTGGTTTGTATGTATTTGGTCTGTAATTGTTTTTTTGTTTTGTTTTTTAGTGTAAGGAGTTGTAACTAACTATATGATCAGCTCAGTGACGTAGTGGTAGAGTATCCACTCTTGGATTGGGGGATGGGGGTTCAAATCTCAGTCGGATCATACCAAAGACTTAAAAAAATGGGACTCAATGCCTCCCTGCTTGCCACTCAGCTTTAAGGGGTTGGATTTGGGGGTTAAACCACCAAATAGTTCCTGAGCGCAGTCACTGCTGCAGCTCACCGCTCCCCACGGGGATGGGCCGAATGCAGAGGACAATTTTCACCACACACGAGTGTGTGTGACAACTATGAGAATTTGCAGACAATTTTCTGAACAGCCTCTACTTAGATAATAGTTTTGCCAATTCAGACATTAAGTGTGCATTATATTGTTCTTTATAAATACAAATATTACCAACAGCGGCAAAACGGAGGCCCATTGTACACTTGTAGCTAAAACTGAATATACTCCCCTGCCCATCTAGGAAAAACAACGTTGGGATACACCACCTCATTTTCAGTATCAGGTCTACTGCATTGTGAAGCACATTCATAGGCATGCCAAGCCTGAAGGCGGCAATAGTTCCCTAAAACCATATGCCTCTTTGCCTAAAAACATTCCTTGGTTGTGGAATAACTCGGGTTTTGGTACGTTCTTGCTGTGTTGCTTTTCCAACTGCATAGTTGGTTCTTTTTTAAAACACAGAAAAGGTTTCTTTTTACCTTGCTGACAGTTTCGTTCGCGGCTGCAAACTTCCTCAGAGATAACTAGGTGTCGGGCAATAACTGTCCTTAACTGTGGTCTTATACATAGAGCAGTTATTTAGCGTGTAAAAATAACTGATTTGAATTAGCAAAACTCCACTTCGGTCAGAGTTGTTGAAAGAATTGGTTTTGGTGGCGTAAATGTTCACAATTATGTGGATGACAGACCAAACGTAGCAAAAGATCTTTGTTTTGTGGGCTATCCAGCTTAATGTGTACAGGCTCAGAGTATCCAGTATTCACCGATCAAGTCAATCAGGAGTTTCTTAACATTACTTTTAGGAATGAAACTTTGCTCATTGCTTCAGTCAGACTAGCTGTTAGTTCAACTCCTAACAGGAAGTCAACTGCAAAAGGCAAGATGCACGTATCAATGCTACACAAAAACCTACTGATCCTGTCTCGTAAAACCCCCTTAAAGTATCTTTCTGGAGTATTTCTCGTATCCAATGGCACCATCTAGTGGCTGACAAGCATATCACACAAACAGTCTCTCGATCGGTTCTTGTAAAATGGTGACTTCACGTTTCTTGTTTATAAATGTGCTTCTGTGGCCGACAAACAGAGCTAAAACATGTAGTTTTACAAGTACCGTAGTGACCTGAATATAAGACGAGGTTTTCCTCATTGAAAAAAATGTGGGGTCGTCCCATAATTGGGGTCTAACCATTACACGCCCATAACAGCGGAGGACGCCAGGCTGTATGTTCTCAACAGGAGAAAAAAATAGGTCCGGAGCAGAGTGGACCGAAAGTGGGGCAAGTTAACATACTAAGGCAGAGTTATGCATATTTTAAGATGACGGTAGACAATTCAGCAGAGGCATCAAACATTGCATGCATGGATGTATTGGATTGCAATGAGGATGGTGTTCTGGGAGGAGTCGGCAGGTGTAGCGATCTGATGGTACACCGGGACCGCAGCAGCATGAGTGAGTACAGCGAGGCAGAGGGCGTCTGTGAATAAAAGCCTCATTTGACTTTTGAGTTCACATGTCAGCAAAGTTTTGATAGTTTGCATAAAAATAGTATTGTATAAAATATAAAACAGTAAAATAGTATATTTGCTATTTAAAAAAAAAATAAAAAAAGTTTATTTAAAAAGTATTTTTTTGTTCTTTCCATAAGATTAGTCTTGGAAAGGGGCTGTCTTATAATCAGGTCAGTACTGTATTATTCTCATATTTTAAAGACTTACTTGTCCGTGAAAAATTCATCAACTCTGCATCAGCTGAGGTACTTCCTTAAATTTGAAACATGTAAGCGGTAGTCTGACGCTATTGGTTAGTTCTGGTTGGGGCTTACTTTCCTATTGCACGGAGCTCTGTGGGGCAGGGGGCGTGCTTAGCAAAAAAAAAAAAGGCGTATTGCTTATGGGCCATTCCCATCTGTACTGGGTCGGCCCGGGCCGGGTAGCCCCAGTCGGCCCCAGCATGGCCCGGTTGATTCCACACATCCTTGTCTTAAGCCCATGTGGGCTGATTCTACCCACCAATCAGAGGCTTGCTCTAATGGAAGGTGTGAATTTGCTGTCAGCAGTGGGTGTGTTGGCCCTGGTCGACCTGAAGCAGACCCCCTCGAGAAGAGGGCTGAGAATGAGCCTTGGTTGGCCCGGAAAAATACCAGACCACCCAGATATGTAAACAACCTACGCTACCCGGCCCGGGCCGACCCGGTACAGATGGGAATGGCCCATTGCATTATATCACAGTACAGGATAAGATAATCACTTTTACGGATTTCTGAAAAATCATACATAATTTCTGAAAGGGGAAAACTCCAGAAAGCTACTTTAAGGTCTCTGAGATATCCTATTCTTTGTATACAGACTAAAATAAAACCTCTTAACTCCTCCATCTACACAGGCACTCACGACCTCTCTTGCCATCGCAACCCACTGGTGGTGAATGTGACCCATGACCTCTCTCAACCCTTCTTCCTCACATCATCTGTTATCCTCCTCTTCTCCTCCCCCTTTGTGGCGGTGAGAGGCGTAGCTTTGAGGACTTCCTGCCACTTCAGCACCTTCGCCCTGACCGGGTGCGCATCAGAGGGTGGGCTCTCCCACAACTACCTACTTAACACACACAAACACACACACATTGCTACACTGTCTACAGATTGTAATTACACTGTCTACAGATTAAATGATTCCAAGATAAAGAAAACTGCAAAGGAAATTCAGCCAATTGAGCAAGTTTGAAGTGAGGAAACAATCTTTTAAATAGCACCCCTTAAGATAAAAATCACAAGCTGCTTCTCAAGAAAAAAAAAGAAAAGAATTAAAAAAACGATGAAAAATATCACAAAAATGGGAAAAGTAAAAATATTTTAAAAAATGTGAGGAAAATGAAAAAGAAAATAAATTGGCAAACGGTTATCAGTGGAACCCAGGAAAGACAAAATGGGCAGAAAGAGCAGAATGAAGAGAAGCAATAAGAAGCCAGCTTGAACAGGTGAGTTTTCAGCTGCTTTTTAAAGGAGACCACTGAGTCCACTGAGCTGAGGGGGAGAGCTCCAGAGTCTGGGGACCACAGCAGCAAATGATCTGTCACCTTTGGTCTTTAGCCTGGTGCTGCACAACCAGTAGGCTTTGATCACTGGACCTCAGGGACCTGCTGGGGGTGTAGGGACTAAGAAGATCACCAATGTAAGATGGTGCTTGTCCATGTAAGACCCTATAGACCAGAACCAGGATCTTGAAATGAACCCTGAAGTTGACTGGCAGTCAGTGAAGGTGGAGGAGAAGAGAGGGGGCATGCAGAGGTCTTCATGGAGTTAACTAGTTTGGTTAACTCAGGCAAAGAAACAGGAGCAAAGCTATCTAGGATCACGGGCCGGGTCGGAGTCAGAAGAGGCAGAGAAAAGGCTGAAGGAGAGATGCTAGATCTAACCTTATTGACTTTGTCCACAAAGAAAGACAGAACGTTTTCACAGTCTGCAACAGAGTGGATGGAGGCTGTAGGGGAGGCAGGAGAAACCATACTGCTGATGGTGTTAAACAGCACCTTGGGGTTCCCTTTGCTCTGCGACACCAGGTTGGAGAAATAGGCAACCCTTGAGTCTCTGACTGCAGAGGTCTGAAGATCCTTTATGCAGCAGATGACGTGAAGACGGGTTTTCTTCCACAAGCGCTCAGTTTTTCTGCATTGGTGCTTCAGGCTGCAAATGCTGTCCAAACCAGAGAACAGTGTTCAATGCAGGAACAGATTTGGTTCTGACTTGTCCAAGATGGAAAGGTGGTGTGTTCATGAAAGTTAATGTTGGACACTCAGCTGTGTGTAAGTTTGCATAATCAGTCTCCTAAAACTATGCAGTCTTTGGGTTGATCTAATTAAAATTAGACAAGGAAGAAGTAATAACTGCATCGGTACAAATTCAGTTTTAATCTACGTTCCTCTTATTCCTCTGCTTCTTTCTTCTTCTTCCTTTTACATCTGCAACAGCTGTTTACGGCAGCCGTGTCAAATAGACAGCTGCAGCCCTCCGCAAGTGAAACACGCCTCCATCAGGTAGGCTTGACCGATCCAACAATGAGCAATTAGAGAGCAGAAACGACAAACAAAAGAACTATCTATACATCAGTGTGTCTCTGTAGGTGTACAGGAGGAGGGGAAGCATCCCGGTGCTCTGTCCAGTGTCACCGGGGTTTCACCATCACTGTCCTCAATGGCAGGGGGACTCCATCCAACCAGGTACGCAGGATCACTCCCTTTAACCAGCACCAAACACTTTCAGACTGTAAACATGCTGTAGGATTCTGTTTAGCAGTTTTGAACACTTTTGTGAACTGTTTGGCTTCAGAAGCCGTGGTGCAGCGATAATGTAGCAAGCTATTTGAAACATTTTATAATTGACATCTGTGGCTTATTTTTATTTTACCTTTCCAAAAACTGGAGTATCGTACATCTCAATCTACTAATGAAGACATCTTTATGACTTGTGTGTTTAGCCTAGTATATTGTAGCGACCCCGAGCATCTCAGTGGCAGGTTTATAGTCCCCAAATCAACCAGCAGGAGGCAGTAGAGGTTCACACAGACCTTTATTAGGCTTTTTCTTCAACGCTTTGTAACGCTACAGACACCGATCCTCTATCACGCTCCTACCACATAGAGTCATGGTGTCAGTTAACCAGAACACACATCACCTTCCCCGTGGCTTACATAACACTCACACAACACGCAAATCAACACATAAGAACTAGCAGAACGATAGGAAACATATATAACACAATACCCAGAGTGCACCTGGCTTACAACCCCAGCCAGGTCATTACACTATGTAGTGTCACACAGTCTAAAACAATCTAGTTTGCAGGCAGAATTTAAAGAATGTAAAAAAAAAAAAAGATAATTATAAGACAATGATTTATCTTCTGTTGTTTTACCTCTGAGTGTGAACTCTGTTTGCTCCTCAGCTTGTATTTCTGAGAAACAAGTATCATCACATCTCAGGGGACAGTGAATGGGACAGGTCTTTGACAATAAAACACTTATTACACAAACAGGCTGGTTTCCCTTTAAATATAAGCATAGAACCTTATTTTTATATTAGGGAAACTGCACCACAAAACCCACAAAAGCCCGATAAATACTACTGTCTGCTTCACTTGATCCAATTGTTTGATTTTTTTCTCCAAAGTCTAACTTTTTGGTGATTTACGTTTTTCCTCTCCCACCCTTTCCTTTTTGTCTCCAGAAAGCGATTGAGCTGGTGTGTTTTCATGGCTCGTGGGATCGCGAAGTCAGCTGTGAGCTTGTAGACTGTGGCCTTCCTGATCAGTCTCATGTTTATCATGCGATATTCAGTTGCCCATGGGGAACCACCTTTGGCAAGCAATGCTCTTTCACCTGTGGACCACCAGCCATATTACAAGGTAACTCATGGATTTAGTCAGTGGGTTCCATTCTTTATATATGTTTGTTAAATCAGAGTGGATGAGGATTGAAGGTGCAGTAGATACAACTTCATTATGCATGGTTCAATCAACAGTATTTTAGGAGAGACAGTGCAGAGGAGTTAAGTGTGTCAGACTGGTCGGCTGGATACGGGAGTTGAGCTTGTAGAGAGCATGGTCTCACAGATGCGGAAGTGATAGCGTCGGTGAAACGCCGGCTCACGGTTTAATCTAGGAATCCCCGAGCGTTCGAGCGTCAATGAAGTGACACGGAAATGCTGGGTTTTCCAGAAGTAAGTAAGAACACTTACTGTGATCTGAGTTCGTAAGATGGATCGGTTGCTTGGAAACTCAGATCATAGATCCGAAGAAACGGTGACTGAGTGGTGAGCCGGGGAGGCGACTTCCATATATAGTCGCGGTTCGTGACGTAGGTGCGTAGGTGCAACGTGGAGGGAATCCCCGCGAGGGGCATGCTGGGAGTTGTGGTCCATGGTGGAGGTCGGCTAGCTGGGAGAGGCTGGTTTGGGGACTTGGGTTCTGACAAAGTGCACGCCCCGTAATCGGTTGGTTGCAGGTTTGAGCTCGGTCTATTGCTGTCGTGTCCTTGAGCAAGAGACTTAACCCACCTTGCCTACTGGTGGTGGTTAGAGGGAACGGTGGTTCCTGTGCTGGGCAGCCTCGCTTCTGTCAGGGCAGCTGCGGCTACACTGTAGCTCACCACCACCAGATTGTGGATGTGTTTGCATGGGTAAATGACTGTGTTGTAAAGAACCTTGGAGGGTTGTAGAGCCCTATAAGGTGCAATATTTACCATTTAGTGCAAACAACAAAAAAGAAAATTAATTTGTTTTGTAATTAAAGCATTTTTTTTACATAAAATGTTTGTTTTTGTACAAACAGTAGAATAACTGTTCAGTTTACAAAAAATGTGCTTCTACACTGCTAAACAGCTTTTAACACATTATAGCAATCACAACATAAGGACCTTATTTCAGGTAGTGTATAAAATGTGTGATGCCATCCTAAAGATTAATTATACTTTATAGACCCAATAAAAAGGTTTAAGGTGTTATGATGTTCAACAAAAAAGAACAACTCAAATGCTTCATGTGGGGCCACACAGACATAAAAAGTGACAGCTCTGGGCAAAGTAAAAACTAGATTACACTCATATTCCTCAAAAAGAACTCAATAAAACAAATGTGTCTCAGCAGGAACAAAAGTCAATGAGTTTTTTTTTTATTGTGTAAAGTAAGAGGACTGAAAAGGTGTTCAACTCACACTTTGGACCCTTTTTATGTTTTACAGTCAAATTAAACTAAAATATTTATTAGAAATAAACATGTTGCTCAAAAATACTTCTTTTTTAACTATTTACAGTCAATTTTGATTGTCCCAACTTTTCATTCTGATATTAGCAGATTCTTCAGCACAAATAATTAATTTTATTTCTTCTAAACAGCAACTAGGACTTGACCTAATCTGAGACTAGCCACTTCCACACTAGCATCGTTCCTACTCCGCCTGGACTGGGTTTGGAGTGTTCTCATTTGGGTAGACTTTTTAGCCCTTTTCCAGAGGTGGTCTGCTTCGGATGAACTGGTCCAACACCGTTCAGTTTCAATGGGTCTATACAGTACATCCTGCTGCTCCAGCAAGTGACTTTTCCTCCATGAGCTAAAACAGATTGTCGACTTTGTCAGAACACACGCGCAGCATCATTAGCAGCACAGCTTAGCCCAAATACGTTCTCACGACTCAGCTACTTGGTCTCTTATTACCAATTATGTAATTTGCTGTGAACTCTGTCTTTACCTTTCCCTTTCGAGATGCTCTATTTTTTTCTATTTTTACCAGCGATATCCTACCTGTTACCTGTATCATGAAGCTTAAGCTACACAAACATTAGCCATTAGTGGCACTGTGTGGCTCTATTTCAGCACAGAGTAACACTTAATATTATTGGCTGTTCATCTGTTCATTGTGTAGATATTTCTATGGACCCTTCTTATATGTCTATCGAGGAAAAGTTATTTAGAAACACATTTTGCCCAGTTTTATTTTAAGTCCTTTTCAAAAACTCATTGGAAAGTAGCTTTTTACTTTTGAATTTTACTACATGTGAAGTAAAACCTAAAATATATAAAAAGAAGAAACTTATTTAGTAACGATTACTTTTATTCACAGAGATCTTCAATTTAAAGAAAATAAAATGAGGTCATGAGAACCTTGGCAGTAATCCACTTATTAACATATAAGAAAAAGGGGAAGATTATAAATAAAAATGAAAAATGGTTCCTAAAGTATATTTTTCCGTGGTCTTCCACAGTATTCGTGATTTATTGTTCCACCTCGTCCTCCTTTTGACATCGTGTTTGATTGAAATAGTCCTTTCTGCTCTCACTTCCTCTGTTCTGGTCCCTCCCTTCAGGAGACAGTGATAGGTTGGTGTGTCTGGAAGACGGGTTGTGGTCTTTTCCAGAAGCCTACTGTAAGATCGAGTGTCCCGAGGGTCTGAACATTTCCAATGCCAAACTGCTAACACCACAGTGTGTGGATTCAGGGCACCACGTAGGGTCTGTGTGTCGTTATAAATGCAACCCTGGCTTCTACGTAGTGGGGAGTCTCAAAACGAAGACACCAAGGTGAGTACATTTCCATAGTTCAGTGATAACACCAAATACACACCATAAAACTGCTATTTGCCACCTTAAATCTATAGAAGGAAACTGGTTGTAAATATTTTTTATGCCCTTTTACTCCTATTCAATTCAACAGCAAACCAACATAAATTCAACATTTATTTACGCTGCCTCCCTGTATAATAGAAAGAATGTATAAATTTCCTTAAATTTACAAGATTTCCCAGCAGAATGAATATTTCAGATTTAGTGATATTATACAGAAGAACAACACATCGCAGGAACAACCAAACCCCCAGAGGGCAAAGCTTTAAATACCAATGAGCACCATTTAATAGGTATTCTCGGCCCGTCGGCTGCATGACTTTATTCACTTTCGGAACAAACTCCCATTAGGGTCCAATAAAATATGCACTGTTGCTAACTTGGCCTCATCCTCACTTTGCCAGTTATATTCACTGACTAAGAGCTCATTACTGAACACGGTTCTCATGTTATTAATGAGATGTGGGTTTCCAAAAAGGAGACAGCCTCTGGGGTAAGTTTATACTCTCCTTTAAACAGAGTCAACACTTTCTCTTCACACGCTTTTGTTGTGCAACACACATACGGTTCTATACGTTCCTCGGCATAGTAGCTTAAAAAACTCAACATGGTTATATGTCCTGTCATAAAATTAATAGTAAAACATATATTTTATGGATTTATTTTAAACTATTTCATTGCAGTTGGATTTCTTTATGAGTTACTACTCAAACCTTTATGCATATGAGGCCTATTAGTCCAACATGCCGAAGTGAACACGTTACCTCTGACACATGGACCTTATAAATACATATTAACACATATTTTTGTGTTTTTATACTACACACACCATACAACAAAGTATTTACTGTTTAATGGGCACTCAGTGTGCGCTTTTTTTGTTTGTTTTTGTTTCTGAAACACCAAAAGTTAATAGAAACAATAAATCTTTATCGAACTGTTTATTCAAACCAATAAAATTCATTTTATTTATATAACGCCAAAGCCCAAAAAGAGTCATCTCAAGGCACTTCACAAAGTAAACATTACAATTGAGTTCAACTCATTATGCCAATTATTTTAAAATGTCCTATGTGAAAAATCCCAGCAGACTGCATCAAGTCACTGCCAAGTGCCAGAGACTTTACCACCGTCCCCACACTAAGAAAGCATGCAGTGACAGTGGAGAGGAAACCTCCAACAGAACCTGGGTCAGCATGAGCAGCCATCGACCATGACTCGTTGGGGGCTTATTCTTATTTGAAATTAGTTCAGTTTATATTCTAAATTTCAGTTAAATAATTTTTGCAGATTACAGTCACTCAGAAATACAAGTATTAATTCCTGCTGTTTTCAGAAAATACTTTAAGCTGGAGTGTTTGGAGGATGGTCAGTGGGAGGAAAACAACTGCGAGCCCATATCCTGCCCAGCCTTGCACAACGTGTTCCAGGGTCTGTACTCCTGCACCAACGGCCTGCATTACAACACCCGCTGCACCCTGCAGTGCCCTGATGCTTCAGAAAATGTGAGGCTACAACGTTTGTGTGCTTGTCAAACCACTTTTCAATCAGCAGGGTTTGCTGGATTCTGAACGCTTGTAGATGGACAAAGCAGCAAAACTGAGGAGTGTAAATGAGATATTGTTTCGTGTTTACCTACAGATGGAAATTCGCTGTGCCAAAGACGGAAAGTGGACAGCAGAATTTACCATGTGCTCCACGCTTCAAGGTTCCTGCTCTTCTCCTCCAGATCTCCACTCTGTTGAGTACAGCTGTGACCAAGGCATGGAGATTGGTGAGTGTGATGGTAATTATAAGATAAACTGCTCTTAGCATATATTTTTTTGTTGTCAAAGAAAAAAAAACATTAAACCAGAACTTTATATACACTAGAATTATTTTTTAAAGTAGCCTGGGAAGCCATCCTATATACGCAAATATATAGTCTGGCCATGAGCCTTTGAACCAACCCAGTCATGGGGCAGAATCTACAGTTGTCTTTCAAAGTGTCTCCTTGGACAGTTGGACAGCGCTAGGACCAGTAAGAACAATGAGCAATGTGAATCAGTCAACGGGGCAGTCTGACAGACACCATCAAGGAAAAGCAAATACTTCCTTTTTTAAAATAAATGACCTAAGTTCCTTTATCTGCTCATTTCTCAAAGAGAAGCCCAAGTCTAAATTGTCCAAAGTTGATGCCATATGCCACTTACACACTAGCATCGGCTCCACTCTGCTCCGCCCCAGCCTGGCCACGTTCATTCCACACTGCCCTAGGAATGCGGGCGTGATTGAGCACATGGGCAGGGCAAAGAGTGCAGAGAAGTCTGTGGCGTCTCCATTATTAACTCATTCACTGCCAAAAGCCCCTGGCTGCCAGGGGTTTTGAGCCTTTTTACTGTTTTTTGAAGAGTCACAGAACGTTGTGCTCTATGATGACGTCAACGCCAAAACTACCAAAGAAAGAAGAGACTCACTTCTTACATCAGGAAGAAACTGAGTGTTTCTAGCGTTAACCGTTCTCTCAAAATCCGTTGTCAAATTGTGAGCGGCAGAAGCTTTTTCGGTTCGCTCCTCACTTTTTTCACAGCGGCAGCCCAAAACAATCTCCTAGTTCATGGATTTTCTGCTTCCTGATCACGTGACGTGTGGCAAACGCGGATGAAAATCAGCTTTAGAGAAGTGATGTTAATTATCACGGTGCAGGGGCTCATTCCAACACTCGCCCTGTAAAAAGACGTCAATGGCAGTAAATGGGTTAAACAAAGTGGCCTGAGCAGTCTTGTTAACTCCACCTCCACCTCGCGGGAAAATCCAAGGCTACCTAATAGCGTCGGCACGGTCGGGGTTTGGTCGGACTGAATGTCGTGAGTTTGGTCTCGAAGGGGCGGGGTAGTGTTCACATATAAATCTGAGGGACTTCTCAGGAATGCAGAAATTCCTGAGCCTGTGGTCGGCGTTTAATACGCACGGGAAAGTAAGTAGTATGTAAAGATGGGCGGACATTGCGACTTTTTCACTCGTAGCATTCAGCTTCAGCTCAAACTGTACGACTTCCTCGCAGGGCAGATCTCACGAGTCATGCGCTCACACTGCACGACCCAGTTCTCGGATGCGACCTGACTGCTCACACTGTACGTCTGGTAGCAACACGTCGGCCCTAAAAATATGCTAAAAATAGCAGTTTTTACACAACACGTCAGACTTTTTTGTCTTGTTTTTCCTGTAGTTCTTCGGGAGTGCTGCAGGAGGACACACAGGGATTTATGGGGGTTGGATGAGGAAAATGAAATAATGAAAGTAAATCTGTGTTTTCTGATCAGTTTAATCTGACATGAACACAACAAACACGCTTCCTTGACAATCTTTGTGAGTAAAAAAAACGTGTAGAAATAAAAACGAACAACGTGTGTTATTAGGGAAATAGCGGGGAGCGATGTTGATTCATGATTGCGCATGCGCCGTGAGCGGTTCTGATACTTTTTGGGTCGCAGCTGCTCACAGCGCCGCTTCAACAGTGCGATACCCTCACGAGGGACGAGCAAAATATCAAACACGCCAGAAGTCCGTGCGAGCTCACGATTGCCGATCGGTAGCTGGTCACGTGGTGTTAATCGCCTCTCGTAACCCCCAGTACACTACACGACGCTCAGCGCAAAACTCACCCCGATCTCGTGGATTCTCGCACGAGTGGAAAATCGCCTCAAAAAAGTGAAAAAGTCACACAGTGTACGCCCGGCTTAAGTAAATTTTATTTATATAGCACTTATCACAGACATAGAATCACAAAGTTCTTCACATAGATCAAAACAAAATAAAATAATGTCATAAAATCAAAATGCTCTCAAAGCAGAAATAGATTAACATCAGAAAAAATAAAGTCATAAAATTATAAATTTTCATAAACAGATGAAAGATTAAAAATTTGAGTTAAAAATAAGAAAATAAAAGGTTTAGGTAAAAGCAGCTTTAAATAAAAGAGTCTTTAGCTGTTTTTTAAAAGTGTCCAGACTGTCAATGCTGCGTAAATTCCACGGTGTCCTCCGTTATAAGGTAAACAAACGCTGTGTTGTTTATGGAGACTCAGACCACACTGAACCAAATTATTTTATTAATTTGCTGTGTGTGTCCTCATAATCATGTGCCACACACACACACACACACACACACACACACACACACACACACACACACACACACACACACACACACACACACACACACACACACACACACACACACACACACACACACACACACACACACACACAGCTATTCTCTTCTCCCATTCCCACACTGATCGGCAGCTCCGGAACGGCAGCTCCGTGCTACAGACAGAAGTTTACTCAACAGCATCCAGCAAGAAAATGAGTAGCGCATGCGGGAAACCCACTCGCTGCCTCATTCTTCTCGCAGATTGGAGGCGGTAGGTGTAATTTCAACCGGCCAGTCAGTCCGTAGTGTTGCCTCGGTCCCAGTCTGACTGCTGGGGAGAAGGTCTGAGAAAAAGAGTCGCCTCGGCACCGAAAACGCAAATCTGACCTGTGTGTGTGAAACCAAATTCCGGTGCTGTTCGGTATCTTTGGGGCTGTGCCGATGCTAATGTGTAAGCGTCATAAATAAGAAAACTCCCAACCCAGTCCTGGTAAAGTGGAGCTGATGCTAGTGTGTAAGCACCAATAGTCTTTTTTAGAGCCAGCCCTGAGCCGACGCCATCTTGTAGTTTTTTTCCATCGCTGCTGTAGCATTAAACCCTTTCAATAAATGTAGAGCGCTGTGATTAGCAAAATACCAAACTGTTCGGCCAATGGTAGACCTGCTGAGGCCCCAATGGAGCGTGTCTAGACGGACCTGAAGAGCAAAACGTTTAGCTAAAGCTACGGTTTAGCTAAAGCTACGGTTTATCTAGAGTTGTAGGCTAACATTACAGAAGATTCCAGATACATTGACCCAATCTTTTTGCATTTTGATGCATATTTGAGATCATGAAAAAACCTGTAAAAGTCTGATTTAATATGGGAAATTAGGCAGTTTTGCAGCTTCCTGTTGAAGAAGAAAAAAAAACCACCTGACAGAAATAAAGTACAACAACTGTCATGGACCGCTGGTGACTGATGTTTAGTGTAGAAACACATACATAGTAGACTGTCACATGCTGGTAGTTTGTGTTTGTTTTACATTACAGGTGACGTGTGTTATCCAACATGTGCTGTCGTTGTGAACGTGGATCTGCATGACCCAGTGGTTCTGCCCAGCGGCGTCACAGTTGATGCTCTAAAGCACTGGATGCTGCCAAACGCTGTCCAGGTGAGCTAACTTTGGTTAGCTGAGGAGAAAAATTAATGTTGGTTTTTCATACTAGCAGATTCCTAAACTTTACTAGACGATGTCAAGATCATTTAGTAATTTAGAAAGTAGTTTGTTTCTTATTTATTAATTACTTTTTCTTACTTTACTCATGAATTTCTAGAACTGCTCCATACAGGAAGTTTCAATGAATAATAAAACATATTGAGAAAATTTCATTTTAAGCTACAGTTACAATAGATTTTGACCCTTAATTACAGGAACAGCTCATGATCAAAACACTGAGCTTCCTATCAATCAAACTCCAATTAAATTAAAATAAATGTATTATACAGACTTGAATGGATTAAACATTATTATAATCTGTAGTGTCCTTATAATTTGGTTTATTTGGGTTTAGGGGATTAAAGCTCTCACATTTAACAAATAAACCAGCTGTTAATGGTTTCACTGGGTTTAGAAACACATGCTAGTACAGGGTGTCATGCAATCCAATCCACAGACAAACAGTTCTGAACCTTTTTCACCAAAACACCCATCAGAATAAATAATTCCTAATACATCTGGTGCTCTAAACAGCAGTAATGAGTAAACTGAGCTGCTGCTTGAGCCTGAATCACTTTTACAGGCCGACACAAACCTCTGTTCAGCCAACAGGAGAATATAACACTCTGGCCTAATATAGCTGCTTTTAGCTTACATTTAGTCTTGGTTTTAATTGTTTATTGGTTAGATATGGTGCTTTGTTTCTGTTGTAAATTGTGAGGGCACAGACCCTGAGACGGATGTCGTTGGGGGTTCTGTACCCCCCGATCTTGACCTTAGACCAGAATGGAGATCCTCCAAACTGACAGGTTAAATGTTTGGACCTGTTGTTGCTACGGAGGTGAGGTCCTGAAATAGACCCAGCAGTTCAGAGAATAAATGGAGAGATGGGAGGTCAGCTGTGATTCATAACAAATATTTAATTTTTAGAGTTTAAATGAAGATGTTTTCTTTCTCAACTGCACCCATTTATCACACAGGAAACACTGATATTAGTGTAAGTTGCTGCTTGTTATCATTCAAGTGTTTTTGCATTACTGGAAATCACAGGGAGATAGCACAAGTAAAGGTTCCAGCTGACGTCAAATTTTCTAGGAAATGCAGTCATTTCTCAAACATTCATGTTTACAAGTCAGCAAGAAAAATACTAGAAAGAAGGTCAGATCCTCAGTCTGAGCTCCAGCACTGTTGTTTACCCAATATCACACCCAGGTATGCTATCATACTTCTCCACTTTCACCCTACCTTTGGGTGGTCAGCCAGCCAGCAAGGTGTTCCACCTTTGCCAAGGTGAAATAGTTGGACTGAGGTCTGATTACTTACTCCAAATCGTTGGTACTGCCTTTTGATTTCAAAGTATTTGGTTATCTCAGATACGTCAGAATCAGGTCTTCCATCTCTTTGTCAGGCAGCACTGGAAAGCTCCAGAGACCATCAACTTTCCTCAGCCATATTTGTCAATCCTTCAGCTATCTACTGACCATTCTTTCAACATTCTTGGGGTCAAATATGTAACAGATGACCCTATCACCACTGGTGTCTTAACAATAACTGTTTCCAGCACAAATAAACCAAGTAGCAAGTAGTTATAAGAAAAAAAAACCACAATATTAACATTTTTTGCTACATGCAAGTTGCAGCTCTATTCATTTCTGTGTGATGGATCACTGACTGTAGGGAGATCCAAATTGGTGTAGAAATCATCATCAATAGATTTTTTATTAATTTTTGACTTTTATTTCATGGCACCCTTTGTGAAATGAAGGTGTTTGTTCAGAAAGCTGCTGCTAGAGTCTAAACAAGAACTAAGAGAACGGAGCACATCACTCCTGTTCTTAGATCCCTACACTGGTTACCAGTAAACTACAGAATAGATTTCAAAGTGCTCCTACTTGTTTATAAATCACTCAGTGGCACGGGACCAAAATACATGTCCGATCTCATTCCTGTATAAACACCCAATAGGGCTCTGAGATCCCTTGGAAACAATCAGCTGGTAGAACCGCGGGTCAGAACAAAACATGGTGGAGATGCATTTAGCTACTATGCTGCTCACATATGGAATCAGCTTCCACATGACCTCAGATCTGCCCCAAACAAAACTAAAAATCTTAATGTACTCATCAGCCTGTAAATGAATCGTTTCTTATCATGCGTCTACTCTACTGTAATCTGCACTGTAACTTTCTCCTTTAGCTCTAAACAGTAATTCCATTTGTGTGTATTTTAATTAGTGTTTATATTGTTTTCATATCATGTCCTGATAATTGTAAAGCACATTGAATTGCCTCTGTGTTTGAAATGTGCTCTATAAATAAAGCTGCCTTGCCTTGCCTGTTTGATAGTTTGTCTCAATAATTCTGTTGCTTTAACTGTAATTTTATTGTAAATGCTAGCACTTAGAAACTCACTTAGACCTAAAGTCATGACTAAATTCAAAAAGTAATTGTTTTTAAATTTAAAAATGTCCACAAATTTCTTATTATGCATCCATCACCCTTCCACAGTAACCATTTATAGTTTAATCTAATCACCATCATGGTCATTTGCCAACTTCTAAAGCTACAGTTGCAAATCTGCAAAACAAATTAGCTTAAAATATTTTTTCATGCCTCTTAACAACGTTCTAAGATAGTAAAACTATAAATATATTGTGAAGATTAAAAACAAACAAAAACACTTGTGAAGTGGTTTTCTTGCATTTGTCTAAGAACCTTGGTCAATAACATGGCTCTGCATTTAACTGTCTTCCAATCATTATGCACTTGCACATTTTGCAACAGAGCACCACTGGTGTGAGAGGTTCTTGGCTCAATAATATCAGAGCAATGCCAGTGCACACCAGAAGAATCTCAGCTGTGCAGCGTCTTCTCTGCTGTGCCTCTCACTAGACTCGTGAGGTCACAAAAATTTCTCAAGACTTTAAAGGTCACGGTTTGTTTATGCCATCAGCCATTAAACCAAATAGAAGGAAATCCCATTTTATATCGCTGTTTGATGTCATATTTGATATCGTTCCTCTCCAGTGTCAGGATTAAAGCCATAAACACACAACGTTGCACTTCTCAAACGATTCTGGGAGTAAATAAGCTGTTAGGTCACTTGTTTTGATGTAATCTACATATATATGGAATTGCATAGCTACGATAATCTTTTATTTTGACATTTACCTGAGGTTTTACACTGAAACTGTGTGATTTTCTGTCTAAAAATGGCAAAAATAGTACCACTGATGCTTCCAGTGGAAGTAGGGGTTAACCCGTACATTTCAGTTTCTTTACAATATTATAAGTTGTCATCCCTTTCCTGTTTTTACCTTGCATAACAAATACGCACTGATGTGCTTTGTCTCTCAGAGCATAGTCTGCACCGGGTTGATGAAATGGTACCCTGACCCACAAAACATCCACTGTATCCCGTCATGTGAGGTAAGTAATATAGATCAGAGGAGTGCTGTGGTACACATTTCTTTTTCCCCATCAGCCCATTCATCCGTCTTAATAGTCCTATAAAAGTATGTGAATCTGTCGGTATCTATTTTCGTGCTGACAGATTTTTTGTTAGGCAAATGCCAAACCATTATTCACAGAAGATGAGTGTTCCTGAATTCATATTATTTTATCGTTTCCATGTCAGAGATGGGATTGGTGCAAAAGCTAAAAAAGGAAAGTTCAGCTACTTTGTCAAACAGATTTTGGATTCCATTCTCCATATTTGTCTTTGGTGTCTGTTGATCACATTTAATTAGCACCTCTGATCAGGTAGTTAATCCTTACAGCATTTATAACACGTCTGGGTTAACCCACATTAGATTTAGTGTCTCACGCAGACTTTTCCAGTAATAGTAAGCATGAAGCAAAACATGCTGTATCCCTGTTGTCATCACTACTTAGAATACCAGAGCCTGTGTGCAATATTCACTCATAATTCATGATGACAAATCGCATGCAGAACCCGATAGTCTTGCACTTTGTAAGAATCCTTTTCAAATCCGTCCAAGGAGCTGTCTTTCCAGAGGTTTTAGCATTTCCAAATGTCGTTGCCCGTGCCAAGTCTAATGAATTATCTGATGAAGGAAAATAAATTAATCACTGGATTATCAGATTAATTCTTTATCCTGACACAAGGTTTTCAAATCTCTCTCAGTTTAAAAAACAGTCCACTTGAGCTCTTCTTTAGGGAAAGGTTGGTTTCCTGCTATGTGACGCTATGTATATCTACAAGGAAACAGAAGGAAATATTGGCTGGAAGTTGTTATATTTAACAACGATTTGTGTCATAAATGGTTCTGTACGTTTTTTAAACATGCCTAAAATAGCATCGTATTTTTTGTTGCGTTGAGGATGACAAGGAGACCTATTAAATATATTTATAATTAATCCCATTCATGCATCCATCCTCCTGTGCATCCATCCATTTTTCTTAAGACTTTATTAGATGCTCTCCCATCACTTTTTATTCAAAGGTATTGCGGAGGATGTTTCTGAATTTCTTGAAAGAACCGCCCTCTCCACATTTTGAAAACTTAGGCTTGAAAAGAGTCTCCTAAAAAACTCTGGTCTTATTTCTCACTTCGTAGGCCTTTCTCTTCTTATCATAGACCTCAAAGGCACTTTTTCTATTGCGAGTATCAGACATTTTCAAAAGAACCCTGGTGAGAGCGACTCTAAACAGAATGTGCAAGCGCAGGAAGTCAAAACTAACCCAGGGCTATTAAATTATAGGCCGTGAGGGCTGGTATCTAGCACGTTTTGGTTTTAACCCTGCTTCAACACACCTGATTTCAATCAGCAGGCGATTAACAGGCTTCTGCAGAGCCTGATGAGCTGCTGCACAGGTGATTGTACCACTGAATCTAGCATGTTTGACCAGAGAAACCACTAAAACATGCTGGTGCCCATGAGGCCCAAAATTAAATAGCCCTGATGTACGACGATGGCCTTGCACTAAAGCTTCACCAGAATGATTGACATTTATGTGGACCAATGGTTCAGATGACCCATCTGGTAGATACAGATCCTCCACTACACCTTTAATATTACTTATAGGTGTGCTTCACTTAAATGGAGAGAAATTGTTTTAAAATAAAGTTATTGTTTATAATCATTTGCATTTAAAGTCATGTGATATTTATCTATTTTGCCCATGTCTAAGACCTAGAAGCACTCAGAATATGGGGCGACGGTGGCACAGGAGTTAAGTGCTCGCTCCGTAATCAGAAGGTTGCAGGTTCGAGCCCCGCTCAGTCTGTCGCTGTCGTTGTGTCCTTGCGCAAGACACTTAACCCACGTTGCCAGCTGGTATTGGTTGGAGGGACCGGTGGCGCCAGTGATCGGCAGCCTCACCTCTGTCAGTGCGCCCCAGGGCAGCTGTGGCTACATCGTGGCTCATCCCCATCAGTGTGTGAATGTGTGTGTGTGAATGTGTGAATGACTGATTGTGTTGTAAACCGCCTTAAGGGGTTCCAGGACTCTAGAAGGTGCTATATCAAATACAGGCCACTAACCATGAATATTGTTTTACTTTTAGAATCAATTTCAGTTTATTCAGACATTCATCACATTTACATACATGTACAATATATGTACAACAAGCCTGTTATAGGACACCAGATGTGTGAATGGCTCACCCCAGGGAGGAGTCGATCTGAGTTTTCTGCTTAATCAATACATGAATTCTGAAATGAAAACAAGTTTATGTCATCAGCAAATAATGTTTTACAGATGAGGAATTACCGGTAGCTAAATTAGTTTTGTTTAAAATGAAAAGAAGTTGCCCTAAAATAGAACAACGAGGAACACGGGAAGGAACTTTATTGGCTTATTTATTATTAATTAAGCCATTTTCCCAACAGCACTACTCAACCAAAAACAGCGTCTGTTGACACAACTCACCTCAGTGACTCCTCCCCTTAGCCAATCAGCAACTGACGTTCGCAATTCCAGCACATGTCAGCCCTTTGAACCACGGATCAGGGACTGAAAAGCAGAGGGAAAGTAGGGGGAAAATATCGAACCGTGCTGTTAGAATAGGCGGCCGGACCGAACTGCACCCTCCCAAACCGTGGGAAAAGGCCTAGTACACAAATATATTGTTTTCTTCCAGACAAACACCAAATGAACCAGTCTAGCACCAGCCCTCTAATTCCATAACGTTACAGTATAATGAGTAGGAAGTCACGTTCAGTAGTATCAATTGCTTTAGATGAATTCAGAAAGAGGTCAACTGTATTTGCTTTTGTCAAGGCATTTCCTAAAAGTAGAAGGCTTTGCCCCAAACGAGAAGTGTTAAACGACCTGTGTATCTCACCTGCCAACATTGTGCAACCCTTTAGCTGAGATATAACTGTTGTTCTGTTTATGCCGCTAATGTTTTATGGCGTAGTAATTCATGACAACAGGTTATGCATTAACTAGTTCCTGCTGCGCAGAACTTTCTTTTTCAGTTCCCTGTAATGTGGAGACATCACTCAACAATGAAAAAAGATTTTTTCAGACCACTCTGAAAACTCCTGAGCTAACTGGTTCTAGCCCCTGTGATCCTCACATTTTGCTAACCTCACATAATTTTAATTCTTACACGCATTGTAGCCAGATGTCCCGGTGGCACATACAGTATTATTTCAGTGATATCTTAGCTGTAGTTTTAAATATTACAAACCCAGATAGCTTTGATTTGGTGTTCTTTCTCTGGGGTTGGAGAAGGCTGCAACTACGGATGGAACACATAAACTGTTGATGTCTCACAGTATTAAAGTATTCTCCCTACCTGCCAGCACTACATTTTCCCCTCGACCTTCCCGTGGATGTTGCTAGGCAAAATAATTGCTTATAACCCACTCCTCCCTCACAGCTCTGTAAATTATACTGGACCACATGTGTTGCGTCTGATCTGTGCCAGATCTCGTCCAGATGCAGTCGCTCCCCCTTTCCTCCTCCCAGTGAGTCCGATTAGACATCTTATCAGCCTGCACATGACTCCCAGACAGAGACCATTCTGTATTGTGTGATTTTTAGAAAAAAGACAAAATACTTTCATTGTGTATCTAAAAGTCACTTCACTTCATAATAAAAATGGTCACAGGACAATTTGTACAAAGATGGTAATACAAGTGTAGCAGGGGGCCAATTAAATGCATCAACTTGTGCACCATTTCACATGAGGCATTTCGGTAGAGGGAACAGACTGTGTCTATGAAAAACGCTCAGTTTTACATCATGAAGCACTTTAACAGCTTTCCACTTCGAGTTAAATTACAGCAACGGAAGTGTTGAATCAGTGGGTGAGAAAGACATTTGACTTAGAACTGTGTGACACACATCTGACACTTTCTGGCTCGCTGACTGCTGGTTTGTCTGGCAAACACCTGCTGTGAGTAGATTGTAAAGCACTGGGGCTTAAAAAGAAACTCGTTATGAGTCGATTTAACAATTAAAGGACTCAAATATCCCTTTAGAATTTAATCTAACAGTACATCGAATTCTTGCCATTTATTTTCAGTGAATTGGCATGGCCTTGGTGAAATGTGATTGAAACAAGTAGAAGAAAAAGCTGCAAAAAGAGTTTCAAACGTGCCAATGCAGAAGTTGTTTCATTTTTTTTCGTCAATGCACAAACCAAAAAAAGTACAAACTACAAAAGGTAGCTCAAAAACTCGCTGCTTATATTTGAGTTTCGTCAAAAGGTCCCCCAAACATGCAAACCAAATACATTTTTGGTCAAAATGAACAACGAGTTATCTTTTAAACCATATACAAAAATTTTACATGCAACACAAACTCATTACCTAAAGGAAGCAAACCCTGACAGCCATGCATGGTGATGGTGATGTCATCAGAAAGCTATGGAGAACATATGCGAATGGGGTGCTATGAACAACCACCGTACATTTCCGCAACATTCTCCATTTTTAGACATATTTCAGTTATTAGTGAATTTAAAGCGACAAAGTGTATTTTTACTGTTAATCTCTGAAAATTTCCATTGAAACGTTGAAAATGAATCAAATGACCAGTTGCTGAAAAATATTGGCAGCTTATCATATAACCCTAAAAATCGAATCTAAAGTACATAGGACGAGGGTCTAGCACAGCGGCACTCAATAGGCGGCCTGCGGGCCCCGTCTTTGTGGCCCCCGAACCGTGCGCCCACCCCCCCCCGCCCCCCGCCCCCCCGGTCCAACCATCGAGTGGGAGGGGTAGGAACAGCGCTTGTGTGCATGCATTGATGCATTGTGCCATATAACCTGGTGTAATGAACCGCCAGTAACACCCCCCCCCGGTCCAACCGTCGAGTGGGAGGGGTAGGAACGGCGCTTGTGTGCATGCATTGATGCATTGTGCCATATAACCTGGTGTAATGAACCGCCAGTAACCCCCCCCCCCCCCCCCCCCCAACCCCCCCTCACGGTCAATCAGACGAGCTGGAGGGTAGGTACAGCACAGGTGTTGTTGTTGAGTGGCCCTCGGACCATTACATTTGCGTTATCCTGGTCTAGCATCTTTGGAGGACACCATATTAGATGCCATGTGTCCTGGCCGGCTCGCCCGTCAAAGATGTTACATTAAATGATTGGCTGGATGTACGAAATACGAAAGTTACTTTACCACGTTCGAAACCCTTTAGCAGTTTTATCATTAAATCCATGTTTCTTACTACCTAAACTCTTTCCAAAACCTATGTGAAGGAACAGACCTGAAAAAGACATGAAATATATTTTGGCTGAGGGGTATTGCCATAGTATGATGACGTCATTGGCAGGCGCTGGGCCCCAAGAAGATTCGGAAAGTACAGCACCACAAATCCACAGTTATGCCCAGGGCACATGCTTTCTGCTCCACAGGTAACAACTCTTACCGTAATATTTTCAAAACTACCAACACTCATGATGATATGATGTAAAACTAACCTAACCTTTTAAAGACTAATTCTGGTTCTTGGTAAGTAGAAGTAAATACATATATCACCGAAAGCTCAGCAGAGTTCATATCTGCGTTTTGTAATGTTCTGGCAGGTGCTTATGACAGTGCACGCTCTTCTTGAAAGAGTCGGCACCAGGAGGTGGAATATTTGTGAAAGCGAGGTGTGGGCTTGGATGCTGCTTTGTTTCTTCAGTTTTTTATTCCAATTTGAGGACAGATTCAGTATAAAATAACACATGAACCTGCTGACCTTTCAATTAGCCTCGCGGGATTGCAGAAAGCTGCCAGGATCATGCCTTTATCTGTAGTCAACTTCCAGGAGGGGGATGAAAATGAACCCTAAAATGAACCCTGCTCCTAAAATCATTGTGTGTGAAAGTATGGAGTTTATTTATTTAAACCATTTTAAGCAATACGATTGAATTGCAGTAGAGAACGGGGATAAATGGAAGACTAACTTAGGCAATAAAACTAATTCATAAATTTACATACAAGTAGTGACTTGGATGGAGCTCATGTGCAGTTGCTGCTAAAGTATTTACTTGGAAACAGGACGATTAAATAGATTTATTCATGCTACGGTCATTTAGTAGGGAAAGGCTTTTTTCTTCAAGAAAGAAATTCTTTTGAAGTGAGGAGAAAACTGCAGAAATGTTCTCAACAGCTGCTCTCCCCCCTGCACAGTTAGGATCTTTCTCCACCAGCTTGTCAGACAACGCCAGAAGTGACTTTATTTTCTTAACATTTACACTTCAAGGAAGCCCTCAAGTGTAATAATAATAAAAAAGTGTTTATCACGGTGTATTTCAGATAGGGATGTTCCATTCCGATATCAATATCGGAAGTAATTCGATATCGGCTCAAAAACAGTGTGTCGGATTAAATCGGACTGCATCAAAATCTCTTTTATAAGCAGTCCGTTAAGGTTCACATTTTTGCAACCAATGGTTTAAAAAAACTTATTGGCTCTTGTTCTCCGATTAAATAATATCACTTGATCAAGCCTTTCATACATTCCACACTATGAAATAGGTAAAAGTATGTGTGATTTGTGCTGATATCATATCGGATTGATACAATCCTGGAGGCTGCAATATTGGTATTGTTTAGGAAGTGAAAAGATGTATCGGGACATCCCTAATTTCAGGTTATATGCAATGTAGGTTCCATAAATAGCATTCCGCTGCATAGTTTCTCCCACGCTGACTGGGGTATTGCATCAAGGCAGCTTACGGAAGTCCCATCAGCCAGTAACGTGAAGCACATCTGATCTCTCTATCCATGTATGATTTAATAAAAGGTCAGGTGACAGGATAGCCTGTTGTGCCTAACTACCTTAAAAAAACCAAATGGCCTAACAATTAGCATGATGGACTCTGTGGCCATTTCTCACTTGTCTGAACTTGTGTGCTCACATACTTCTGAAACATAATGAACGCTGGCCAAAGTGTTGTTCTAATTTGCATCAAGTACAAGCAAAGTTCCCGCATATGTTCTTGCTCCTGTCAGGTTCGTTGGCAGATCTGAAGCGTGACTGAGAGTTCTGTTGCCCAGACGCGGAGAGACGGAGATAACCCGTGTGGTTATCTCCTGTAGGTTTAGCTTGAGGGTTTAGAGGGCTGGTAAGCCTGGAGACTCGATACAAAGTCTGGTGAGAACGATGACTGAGCAATGAATGAAACACCGGCACTTCCTTAAGTAGTGTCGGCGTGATGACGTCAGTCGCCACGTTGGTGGCAGGAATGAATGGAATGCAGTCAGCTGGAGGAGTTCGTGACAGGACCCCCCCTCTAGGGACGGCTCCCGAAGTCCCAGGACGGCGGGCCCAGAAGTCAGTTAGCAGGGTAGGGTCGACAAACGAGCTCGTGGGCTCCCAAGAGCGTTCCTCAGGCCCGTACCCCTCCCAGTCCACGAGGTACTGCCAACCTCGTCCCCGGCGGCGAGCGTCCAGAATCCTGCGGACCGTGTAGGTGCGATCCGCCTCAACACCGTGGGGCGGAGGCACCCGGTCCGGTGGAGGGTGGAGAGGAGAGAAGATCACCGGCTTAAGCTGGGAGACGTGAAAGACCGGGTGGATCCGGAGAGTAGCCGGGAGGCGCAGACGGCAGGTGACTGGATTGATGACCTTGAGGACAGGGAACGGACCCAGGAAGCGAGGAGTGAGCTTCCGGGAGCCTGCCGGCATCCTCAGGTTAGCGGAGGAGAGCCACACCTGGTCGCCAGACCGGAAGACGGGGCCAGGCCGGTGGCGGCGGCGATGCTGACAGGCATACTCCGTGTTGGCCCGGGTGATGACCGCACGGGCCCGGATCCAGGCGAGCCGACAGCGGCGGACCAGCGTCTGGGCAGCAGGGACCTCCACCTCGGGCACCTGATGGTCAAACAGAGGAGGCTGGTACCCGTAACAGGTCTCGAAGGGAGACAGACTCATGGCAGAGGAGGTCTGGAGGTTGTGTGACAGCTCCGCCCACAGGAGAAAGCGGGGCCAGGTGGTCGGCTGGGACAAAGCGAAGCAGCGCAGGTAGCGTCCAAGCTGCTGGTTAGCTCTCTCTGTTTGACCGTTTGTCTGCGGATGGTATCCAGAGGACAGGCTGGTGGAAGCACCGACCAGGCGACAGAACGCTTTCCAGAAGCGTGAGACGAACTGGGGTCCTCGGTCGGAAACCACATCCTGAGGGAAACCATGGAGCCGCACCACCTGTTCCAGGAGCAGTTCGGCCGTCCTCTTGGCAGTGGGGAGGCCGGCTAGGGCCACTAAGTGCACGGCCTTGGAGAAACGGTCCGTGATAGTCAATATAGTGTCCAGGTGGTCGACCGCCGGCAGTCCCGTGACAAAGTCCAGCCCGATGTGTGACCACGGCCGCTTGGGCACAGGGAGAGGCTGCAACTCTCCAGCGCCGGGTCGGTTGGAGGACTTGGAGCGAGCACACACATCACATGCAGCTGTGAACTCACGGACGTCCTTCCTCATAGACGGCCACCAGAGAGCCCGACGGAGGAACTGGAGGGTACGGGCTTGTCCTTGATGTCCTGCGAGCCGCGAACAATGCCCCCACGTGAGCGCCTCTTGCCGGCAGGAGGCGGGAATGTAGAGATGGTTCGGTGGGGTCTCCGGCGGCGCTGGATCGCCAGGAAGTGCCGCCTGTATGGACTGCTCCAACGGCCATTGGAGGGAGGCCAGGAAGCGTTGAGTCGGTAGAATGGTCCGAGGCTCCGGGGGGGCGGCATCTGGTGTGAAACGCCGAGAGAGAGCGTCCGCCTTGAGGTTCTTAGAGCCGGGCCGGTAGGTGATATGGAAGTGGTACGGCTCGAAAAAGAGGGCCCACCGAGCCTGACGAGGGTTGAGCTGGCGGGCAGTCTGTAGATGGATGAGATTCTGGTGGTCGGTCCAGATCAGAAAGGGATCGGTGGTCCCCAGGAGCCACTGCCTCCATTCCTCCAGTGCCCATTTTATTGCCAGCAGCTCTCTGTCGCTGACCCCGTAGTTCTGCTGTGTGGGGGAAAACTTCCGGGAGAAGTAGGCACATGGGTGGAGCTTAGAGTCTGGACCCCGTTGCGAGAGAACGGACCCCGCTCCCACATCCGAGGCGTCCACCTCCACGACGAAGGGCCGGGTCTGGTCCGGGTGGAGGAGGATGGGTTCCTTTGTGAAACGTCCGACCAGCTCATGGAAAGCACGGACAGCCTCTGGAGTAAGGCGAAAAGGGCGAGGCTGATTGGTGGTTTTGGTGAGTGAGGTCAGAGGTGCTGCGAGGGAACTGAAGTTGCGTATAAACCTCCGGTAAAAGTTCGAGAAACCCAGGAAGCTTTGCAGCTGCTTCAGGGTCGTGGGTAGAGGCCACTGAGCTACGGCCTGAACCTTCTGGGGGTCCATCTTCAGGCCCTGGGAGGAGATGGTAAAACCCAGGAAGGAGGTGGACTCCTGGTGAAACGCACACTTCTCCAGTTTGCAGTAAAGTCCATGGTCCAGGAGGCGGGACAGAACAGCTCGAACATGACGGATGTGCTCTTCGGCCGTGCGGGAGTAGGTGAGGATGTCATCTAGATAGACAAAGACCCAGCGACCCAACATGTCTCTCAGCACATCTGTAATGAACCGCTGGAAGACGGCTGGGCTGTTGCAGAGTCCAAAAGGCATCACCAAATATTCATAGTGGCCAGTGGGCGTGATAAAAGCGGTCTTCCACTCCTCACCTTCCTTAATACGGATGAGGTTATAGGCGCTGCGCAGATCCAGTTTAGTAAACACTGCGGCTTGTGTGATGGCGTCCAGAGCGGTGCCCATGAGAGGGAGAGGGTGACAGTCCCGGATCGTTATTTTATTTAACCCTCGATAGTCTATGTAGGGCCGGAGATCCCCCTCCTTCTTCTTAACAAAGAAAAAACCCGCGGCCCCGGGGGATATTGAGGGACGGATGAATCCCTTCTGCAGGGCATCAGTTATATAATTGTCCATAGCCCGGGTTTCCGCCGGAGAGAGGAAGAACAGGTGACCCTGAGGGGGGGTGGTGCCGGGCTGGAGCCTGATCTCCAGGTCGTAGGGTCGGTGAGGAGGTAACCTGGTAGTGGGTACTTTAACGAAGACCTGAGCGAGGTCGTGGTATTGAGGAGGGATGAGCGTCAGGTTTACGTCTGTGGGAGGGGCTGCTCCAGTCCGAGGTGCAGGGGAGTCCCGGTGGTTATGGCAACCCGTGCCCCAGGCCAGGACTTTACTGGTGGACCAGGAGATGTGAGGCTCATGGCGGCAGAACCAGGAATGACCCAGGATGAGAGGCGTAGCCGGAGCCTGGATGACCAGGAAGTGGAGGGTCTCCCGGTGTTAGTCAATAGTCATGTGGTGACCCTGAGTTCGGTGGGTGAGAGGGTACGGCATGATGGGCCGGCCGTCCACAGAGGTCACGGGAATGGGTCGGTCGAGGGCGGTGAGGGGTATCTTGAGCCGAGTAACCAGTCCGTGATCGATAAAACACTCTGCAGCCCCAGTGTCTAAAAGTGCCTCCAGTCTGGTCGGGCCTTGGTCCAGGTGGAGGGAGACCGGGAGTGATTCAGTGTGGAGCCGGAAAAGTGGAGACTCCGGGCGGGACAGCTCCTACTCCGACCTGGAGGGACCTTTTCCTGGTCATTTTGGGCACGTGCCACGGTGGTGACCAAAATCCCCACAGTAAGCGCATCTTCCCTCCTGGTAGCGCCGTGCCCATTCCTCAGGGGGAAGATGTCCCAGCTGCATCGGCTCCTCCGTCGGTTGGTGAGCCGGCCGGCGGGGTGACGTCCTGGTGTGTACGGGGGCTGACATGGTGCTCGGCCGGTTCAGGATGCAGCGGTCCAGTTGGAGAGCCAGATCCACTGCCAGGTCCAGGGAGGTTGGGACCTCGTGCCCGATCATGCCCTCCCGGATTCTCGGTGACAGTCCCTCCAGGTAAACGGCCTTTAGGGTGGCGTCATCCCACCTCAACCGAGCTGCTGTCGTCCGGAAGCGAGAGGTGTACTGAGCCGCCGTCTGGGAGCCCTGGCGAAGCTGAAGCAGCCGCGTCTCGTCCGAGACCTCGCTGCTGGGGTGCACAAAAGTCTTTTTCATCTCCTTTACAAAAGTCTCATAGTCATTGCAGGCAGGAGATTTCTGATTGTAAAGAGCCGCCGCCCATTCACCAGCTCGACCTGTCAGCAGTGAGGTCAGCAGGGCGACACGAGAGCAGGATGTGGGGTAGCGTGCCGGCTGGCACTCGAAAGTCATGGCCAGGGTCGCCAACATGCCCTCCGGGGATCCCCTGGTTCCGTCCCACTTATCTGGAAGGCGGAGGCGTGGTTCCATCCTGTCAGGAACAGCTGCGGTCTGACGTTGCAGAGCGGTGGTCAGCTGGAGTACTAGCTCGGTGAGTGACTCGATCTTGGTGGCTTGGCGATCAGCTATGGCACGGAGCTGGTTCATTTCTGCCGTATGCTGATCCAAGGTTGCGCGCTGTTGAGCCACTTCGGCACGCAGACGCGCGAACTCCGCTGGGTCAACTTGGGGCTCAGTCATCCTGTCAGGTTCGTTGGCAGATCTGAAGCGTGACTGAGAGTTCTGTTGCCCAGACACGAAGGTAACCGGCGTGGTTATCCCCTGTAGGTTTAGCTTGAGGGTTTAGAGGGCTGGTAAGCCTGGAGACTCGATACAAAGTCTGGTGAGAACGATGACCGAGCACTGAATGAAACGCCGGCACTTCCTTAAGTAGTGTCGGCGTGATGACGTCAATCGCCACGTTGGTGGCAGGAATGAATGGAATGCAGTCAGCTGGAGGAGTTCGTGACAGCTCCGCCCATTATATCGAGGATGCATCAATGCATCCTTCTGCGGAGTTGGGACAGCAAGGTATCCCGTAATGCATTGCGTCGCAAACCAAACAGAAAATGGCAGAGGAGAAAGCTCATAACTGTAGTGTTGTAAATAAAAAATATTTACGTCTAAATAAATAAATATAAAGTTATCTGTTATTGTATTTAATTGTGTGTTATGGTGTTGCCTTAACTAGCTCTGTTTTGATGAAAAATAAACTCTTTCATTTAACAGCAGGGATTGCTGGTATATTATCAATTTTGATCAAACGTGGACCAAATATACAAATATGAAGTATGAATTGTTATTTTGTTAGTCAAGGGCTAAACTAGACTTTTAATTTTATGTCAGATTGTTTTTTAACCGTAGCATAAAGGAGCACCTTTTGCCATGATGTATGAAAGTATGGCTGGGTTCCAAATGTCGTCCTTGTCCTCCCGTATTTGGTAGAATGGACTTTCTTCTGTAATTGCCAAGAATGTTCTTAACATTTACACAAGAACATACTAGTGTACTTGGGTATTGAGAAACGGCATGTTTCCAATCACTCCAGACGTCAAACACAACAACATCTCACTGTCTAAATGACTGGCACAAGAAGCATCAGGCCACACGGCCATCAATCTTTTGAGCGCTGTCCTCTTTCTAACTCTGTGTTACTCGTTTGTTCTGCTTGAAAGTGTCTGTAATAAAAGCCTGCTGTAGACACCAGACAAATCTATTGATCGTGCCTGTCTCTGGGTCTTCTTGCATTCATCTTTTTACTGAGGACATTTAAAACACCTGGTCCTAATCGTTTTATCAGAGACATGTACAAACTCCAACTCCTCTTAGATGTCTTATATGGCTGAAAACAAAAAATATCCTTTAATGTGTCTCAATAGCCTCTGAAGGAGGATAGCGTAGCTCCGCTAGGATCCATTTTATTTACAGTTTGTAAGAAATATAGCCTAAAATATCAAATACAACTCAATCTCAGGTGGAATGAGGATTATTGGACACTTAACCCATCTATTCAACCTAGAGAGAAGATGTCTTCCAGGTCACCTACATGTTTCACTTTTAGCACACTGCAGAGACTTTTGCTTAGTGGGAAGATAGCGATTGATTTAAGATTAAACATTTTTCTTTTTGTGGGAGAATAAAACTAAAATATACTACAGAACATGCAACCCCTTTCCAACAAAAATAATGCTTGGCTCAAATAGGCTGAATTGCAAATCTCTTGCAGACTAGTAAAGCATTTGGTGACGTTATTGGACATCTTAAAATTTAAGTGGCAAAAGAAAAACACAACTTATACAATGCTACATATAATTTTTTTTTGGGGGGGGGGGGGGGGGGGGGGGGGTTCACAGGGTTTTGGAGGTGGATGGGATGATATGAGGGGGAAGAAGCAGGATGGAGGCCAGTTCAGCCAGTCGTGACTGAAATTTGTTAAAATCAAGCAACAGGTTGTGGTCGGATGCCACGTTGCGTAATGCACTGCTACCAAAATTTCCCCAGAAACCCTAAATGCTCCTACAACGATAAACCAAAACAAAAAACACACCCCAGTAGTTCTGTTAGTGCTTAAAGCCATTGTTTAGCCTTCGGTAATCTAAAGGAGACCCCACTGCCTTAATCTGAGGACTTTGCAAAGACCACAAAATCCACCTTGATCAGATTTAGAATATTCTCAGTGTGCTTCGATACATCTGATTGATATTTGTTCCAAACTTATTGTACAACATTGTGTGAACCTTAGTAAAAAAATGCCATTTCAGATGTAAAAGGTGTGTTGTCTTTATCTTTTTTGCCCTTCTGACTTCTTCTGACTTTTCATGCTAGAGGATTATTTCTCAAACCAATGGCTCTGCTTCTTGTTTGTGTTTAGCCTTTTGGAGGGGACGGTTGGTGTGACACCATCAACAATAGGGCATATTGCCAGTATGATGGAGGGGACTGCTGCCCATCCACGCTCTCCACGAGAAAGGTATTGATTTCAGTGACTTTATGACCATTGAGTTTGTTTTTCATCAGATTTTGAGGGGAGAGTTTAGGCATCAAATGGAGCTTAGAGGCTGAAGCTGGATTCAGACTGAAATTCCTCCTGTTTTCAGTAGTAGGAATCAGTCTGTTTTGGCATGAACGCCGTGCCGCTACGCTGGAGACTTCTGCTAAGCAAATAAACACTGATCCCTGCTACTTTCCCCTCCATCCTGTTAGCAACTGTGCTTATTTAGTCTTCCCCATCTGTGCTCAAAACAACAGAAGCGATTTGTGCCTTCCAGCTTTTCTACTCAGATTGCAAATATGGAGGTTTTCATCACCCCGATGCATGCTTTCACATGCAGCTGTTGCACCAGTACAGAAACATACCAACGTGAGCTGCAGATCGACGTGCTTTTTGGGCAACATCTTTGCATTTACCTAACCAAACAAACTCTCCCTGGTGACGGGCTAGTTTACATTCATCAGGACATGCAAATGGATCACATTTCACCGATCGCACTGAATGATTGCAGCACTTTGGGTGGCTAATAGGAATGGTATGAATAATAATGAACAGGCTCAGGTCAGGCAGCGGTGGAAACCCAGCGGCTCGTTCCCTCAGTTGCTCCTGGATAAACACATCTTTCTTCCCATTTTTCCGTGCTTTTATGAGAATGTCTCTCCCATGTGGACATTTGGGAAGTGGTCCCCCCACTCCCCTTTCCCCCCAATATACCCTCTCTGGCTACTGTACAACCACATATTCATGACACTCATTCAGGGGGCCCCTGCCTGTTAATTCCTATGGCCTTACGATTGGCCGAGCCTCTGCTGTCTCCTTCATGTCCGCAACACGCCATGATTCAAAGGCAGCTCCTTCCTTAGCGTCAACGGTATTAAGCGCGACTGTAGCTGCCGTCATAATAAACGAGCCGCCAGACTGCCACTAACTACTCTTTTTACAGTGGACGGGGAGGTGGGTTGGGGAATAAGTAAGTGTGGGGAGCAGAGAGGTGTCTGACGGTCTGCGGTTAACTCAGCCACCGTAAAACAGCAACGCAATGAGCGGGGGTCGTTTTCAAGGAAGTGAACCCAGCCGACCCGAGAGTCAGCATCCCGACTGCCACAGCGGCCCCAGCCTAGGGAAATAACGGGGGTGGGTGGGTATAGGGATTAGCGCGTCTGTTTGCAGAACTCTGTTTCTGTGCTTTGCCAGTCTCGCAGGTGTAGGAAATAGCAGCGTGTACCTCTTAGTGGCCCACATCAAATATTTTCCCTGCTGCCACTCAGCAAAATAACCTGAGATGTTTCGTTCCAATTTGCCACAGCTTCAGTTCTTATTAATCTCAAACTCTCACAGACGATTAAGCGAGCTGGATTTCAACCTCATTTTACAGATCCAAGCAAGATAACTCACCCCCATCCGACCTGCAGACATTTAAATCAATACTCCTCAGACCGCATTTATAAGAGGAGCTGCTGAGATGATGATCATTCTCCTTCCAGGACTAAATATTTGATCAAGACGTGCTCTCTTCTCGTCCTTTGATTTAACAGGATTCTGTGTTAATCTACTAAAGAGACCCTGCTGAAGGCATCACATTGAAATGTTCTCATCACGTGCTGTGTTGCAGTAAACAGCAGGAGGAAACTTTTAAACATTCCCAAACGCCCAGAAGACTTGGCTTTTGTTTCTGTGGATGTAGCAAAAAGAAACCCTTTCTGTTAGCAAGCCTCACACGTGGAATATTCTTTGCCTCGCTGCAAGCTGCCGTCAGTGAATCTTAAGTGATGTCAGGGAAACAGTTGAGTGCAAATTTGTCTTAAATGTGGTTGCTGGTATTTTAAGCAAAGCTGGACCTTTTTGCAGCTTGTCGAGAGCCCTCAGAGAAGCGATTACCCCGCCATCAACCCCGTCGCCCTTGAAGAGCGAGAGCAATCAGCTGCAGCAAGGACCGACAAGCTGCCACCCTGCCTCTCATCCTCTCACCGCGTGTCATCATTCTCCATCTCTGCCTCCCAATCTTGTTTTAGCCATCTCCTCATTCTTCATCCCGATCTTCCTTTTCTCCCCCTTCTCTCCGGGAGCGAATGTTTACATTTCTTGCGACAGACTGTTTCACAGGGCACCATAGTTTATTTTGCAACCCGTGGTGATGGCTCGCTTCCTAGACAAGAGCTGGCAGCTTCTTCTTGCTGATTCCTAGCATGTGTTCATCCGTTCACCTCCTCGGTGGTGCCCCCTCATCTCCTCTCCCCTGAAGACCAACTAGGCTTCCTTGCCTTTCAAAGGCCACGTTGAAGAATTTGACATGCACTTTTATCGGCCTGCTGGGAGCCATTCCGTCTCTCTTTGATACCGTCAGGAAAAGCAGAGATTACTTTCCTTTCAGCACAAACACCGCGCTTCTCAGGCGAGCAAATGTGTTTTTTTATTGTCTGTTTTGGACATTTAAACTTACACCCTTTGCTACAGTTGAAATGTAACAACTCTGTTGGGAGTCCCGCTTACTGAAAGTCTTCTTGTAAAACTCTGTCTTTGTCCAACATTTTCACAATTAGTTTGGTTTGATTCCACATATCTACAGTAGACGAAATGATTTTCTAAATGAAAATCCAACCTTGACTGTAACAAAGGACCGTCAGATCTATAGATGGCTTGTTAAACGCCGTTTGTTTACCAACAGGTCATCCAGTTTGGCGCGGACTGCAGTGAGGATGAGTGCACTTGCCGCGATCCAGATGCCGAGGAGAACAAGAGCAGAGCCAAACACTTGGATGGAGAAGGTGGAGCTGGAGGAAGAATACAATAAGATGGAGAGATAAAAGAGCCTGAACTAGTGTTAAATGAAAGTCAAACCACAAGATACATGCCACAGCAAACAACAAAATGTCAGATTTTGAACATTTTGTAATACAAAGAATGTGATTGAAGTCAGACTTTGTGCAATAAAAGGCAGTTTTTATTACATTATAAGAGATTTTATGATCAAATTGCATCAAATGTGAGGCACGTTGGGTTAAGGCTTTAATCCCTACCTTCAGCTCAGCGAAAAACATCAAAACAAGGTTACACAGATTTCAGTCCCAGTTTGGAAACCAAAGCATATCTGCACTGGAGAAGCAGAAAATGTTTAACCGCCATTTTCTGCAGAAATAAAGTCATTGTAATTAGATGAAATAGCATTTTTGTGAATTTTGACGTGTCTGGCCAGAGAATTGTCCAGTGGATGCACAAACCTCAAGCTGAGGGCTACTGGTGAAAAATATTTGCGCTACATTGACCATAGTAATCACACTGAGGCATGCCTGAAACTCCACTCCAAACCAGTAAGGACCGAATGAATCAACTCAGGAGTCATTATATAAAAAGATTACGCCTCAGTCTTCATACCAGACCAAACAAAAGTCCAGGTGTTGAGTTGTGTCTGACGTGTTAGGTGTGTAAGTGGATACATATCTGTACAGACATATATGATAATATATTTGGATCACCTAGCGTATCTATTGGGACAACTGTTACTCACACACACACCAATACTCTCACACACACCAATACTCTATTAATTAGACAACAGTCAAGTTGAATATGTTATGTTGTTTTAGCAAGTAATGTCAAATAAGTTTGAAAATCAACTGTAAAGCATAAATATATTTATCGTCCTCTCTTGCTCAATACCACTGAATGCTATCCGCACGTACAGCAAAGTTACACACACCTTACACACACCTGTGCCTGCATGTGTGTGAGTGTAAGAGAGGCAGGTTCTTGTGTTTTTAATTCTCCGTCACTGTATCATACCTATGAAAGTATAATCATGTTCTTTGTGATACTTTACTGTACTTTATACACCGTGTAATAAATACTAACTTTAAATGGACCTAAATGATGTGCACTTTGATTCATATTCATTCTGAGAGGAAGTGTGGGTTTATCAGCTTGTAAATTACAGGCTGGTTTGTCAGTTCACACACACACACACACACACACATGCACACAAGTGGCGATGTGTTTCTATCCCAGCACAGGACTTTCCTCTAATCCAGACCGACAAGTAAACTTTGACTGACCTTAGAGGCTTCCATTTAAATGATTTAGATGGAGAAGTACTCACAAGTAAAGTACCATTGTCACTATGAGGAACATAAAGAGCCTGGTTTAATATTATTTAGCTTCATAGTTTTTGGTGACTTGTACCATTTTGTTTGTTTTAATGTAGGTTTTGTGTTAGATTTAGTAAACAAGTAAAAATTACTTGTATAAAGGGGTAGGGATGTATAAGTTTCCACTTCAGCCTACTCCTTTTCAAACACAGAAGAAGGGATGATATGTATTTTTTCTGTTGTATTTTTAAAAAAAATTATGTATGTTTTCTTTGTTTGAAATAAACTAAACTAATAATAAATCAATAAAATGAGCTGGAGGTATGTAGACGAATAGGTCAGCTTGCAGACAGAAGCTTTAGTACTTCTTTATGGGTGTTTTTATTTTGGGTATCCTTTCTAAAGTTGTGGTTCACTCGCTTGATCAATACCTTTGCCTTGGTCTAGTAGGAATGAAAGCCTTGATGAACTCTGGGTACAAAAAGCCCTGGTGCACCTGTTTCAGAATCTAGAAGATTCACAGATCAGTGGAGAGCTTCGGACTTCCTGATATTTGGACATCTCAACTCTGATTAGGTAACAAAGCAACTCTACCACTGAATCCATTCACTTTGCAATACTAATGTTTTATCTCCACAAATGACACAAGCCTGAAGGAGTTCTGCTGTGTGGTGGAGTTGCTAATGCTAATGGTTAGCTCCTGCTAGCTGAGAAATTCCTTCTGTTTCCTGGATGCTAAACCAACAACAGCCTTCCCCGTCGCGAGTCAAGATGGATGAGTTCTTGAATGTTAGTTAAGTGACAGTGTGACGTAGATCTGTCAGGCTTTTCAAATCCCAGAGTTTCCCCGTCTATTTTCTATCAGAAGCTAATGCAGGAGATAGGTGTAGGAGACTATTTTCATATTCAGCCTGCATGAAAAACTCAGAGCCACCGAGTATGATCAGAAATCGTCAATAACATTTATGTTTTCTGTGTTCTACACCTTTAAAACAAATATACAGTAACTGTCTCCAGTCCTTAAAAGCACAGATGTCAAAGTGATGCCATGATTTTTGTTTCATCTAGTTTCTATTGTTTATAAATAATCCTACATACCTGGGTTAGCCTTTCCACCAAACTCGTAAGTATCACGCAACGTATGTGAAACAGTACACAGCAATTAGCCACTGTTATAGTGGATGAGCGCTTTCCCACCAGCCGCCACGTCCACTTTCAGGATGTATCAAACTCTGCAGTTCATATCAGGCCAGACAGGAAGCCAAACACAAGTGTAGCGTAAAACAGCCTGAAACTTTCAAAATAAAAGTCACATGCAGATTTCCAGTTGCTTAACTGTAAAAAAAAGAAGTACATCATATCCCGTGAAACCTTCATAGCCGAGGTAAACAGAATAGATAATCAACCACGGACCTTTTTGGACACATGTTGCCGTCTTTCTCCTTGCTTATTATAGCTATCGAGTGAATTGCTGAAATCCCTCATGAGCCTGCAATGCTACTGGGATTTTTTGACCTCCTGAGACCAGCTGTGTGTGGAATTGTTTTGCTGCTGTTTGGCATCTGAAACACCCCAGAGTAGGAAGGGGCTCATGGGTAAAACACATCACACAAATTTCACACACCAGTGTGACAACTAGCAGGAGTTTAGATTTTTAATTGTTTGTACATCTACAGTTGATGCACTTTTGGACTCAACCCTCTTTAAAGACATAGCATAGTTTTTCAGGTATTGGGCTAAGACATGCGGTTGCTGAGGCTGATATTCATCCCAAACAAATACACTGAGTACCTAGTAATCACATGAGATCTTTGATAAAATTTTCATAATTTGAGTCAGCTTTGTCTGAATTAATGCAGAATCATGTGAACCACTGGATTGATTTTTAAGGAAACTCAAAGTCTTCAGCTGATTACATTTGAAGTCAGCCTAATTCAATGTGGCCACCATCATTATCTAAAGTTGGCAAACAGGACGTCTGCACAAAGGGCAGAGTAATAGCCATTTTCCTAAGTCCCTTCAGATTTCATCATTTATTTGTCATGTTGAGAGCAAGGAGGAGGTTGTCAGGACCCAAGATGCAGAAAACCCCAGATGACATGAGGCAGAAGTGGTTTTAAAAGTAAAATCCTTTTATTAGGAGATGAACCAAAAATCCAAAAAGGGGAGGAAGCCAAAAACCAAGTCCTGAACAACAGGAGTACGAAAGCTCACTTAGAGCAACAAAACCTAGAGATGAGGGGCCAAAGCTCACATAGAGCACAAAAACAACGCTGACACAAACAATACAATGGACCGACAACAACACAGAGACAAGACAGGGCTTAAATAGACTGGGAGGAACATTAGGGAAACAGGAAGCAGGTGTGTGGAGTGAGGGCTGGAGGGAAGACAGGTGACAGCAATTATCTAAATGGGGAAGCAGAACCAAAGGAGGGCAGATAAACACAAAACTGAACTAAAAGACTGAGGGAAGGACTCTCACACACACACAATCACACCCAAATACACTCACACACACTGAATTGGGGAATGGACACACACACACACACACACACACACACACACACACACACACACATACACTCACACACACACTGAGTTGGGGAATGGACACGCACACACCCACACAGACATAGAGCTGGGGACAAAGAGGTTGGAGCTACAACTGGAGGGGATGGGATGATCGAATGCCTACAAACAGAAAACACATAAATGAGACGCAGACAAAGGACACATGAGGGCGCTATGAGACACAAAAGGGAATCTAGAGAGGGATGGAGGACACCAGGAGGCACATGAAGGAAGGGGCAGACGCAGACCATGACATTATTACGCCTTTTTCTATCCATCCATCCATTTAGTTTCCTCCGCTTATCCGGGGTTGGGCCGCAGGGGCAGCAGACTAATCAGGGAGGCCCAGACTTCCCTCTCCCCAGCCACTTGGGCCAGCTCCTTCGAGGGACTCCCAAGGCATTCCCTGGCCAGCCGAGAGACGTAGTCCCTCCAGCGTGTCCTGGGTCTTCTTTTAGGTCTTGCCCGGAAAACCTCACCAAGGAGGCATCCTAACTAGGCACCAGCCACCTCAGCTGGACCCTCTTGATGTGGAGGAGCAGTGGATCTATTCCATGCCCCTCCCAGACGACCGAGCTTCTCAATATCTCTCTACTGTCTTTAAGCTGAGCGGACACTGTGCGACTTTTTCACCTTTTCGAGCCGATTTTCCACTCGTGCGAGAATCCACAAGATAGGGGCGAGTTTTGCGTTGAGCGTCTTGTAGTGTACTGGGGATTACGAGAGGTGATTAACACACATGACCAGCTACCGATCAGCAATCGTGAGCTCGCATGGATTTCTGGTGTGTTTGATATTTTGTCTGTCCCTCGTGAGGGTATCGCACTGTTGAAGCAGCGCTGCGACCCAAAAAGTACCAGAACCGCTCAAAGCGCATGCGCAAACATGCATCTGCAATGCTCTCCAACTATTTCCCTATTAACATGTTGTTCGTTTTTATTTATGTACGTTTTTACGCACACAACAACAAGGATTGTCAAGTAAGCGTGTTTGCTGTGTTTATGTCAAATTAAACTGATTTTCTTTTTTTTCTTTCTTTCGTCTTCTTCCTCCAACCCCCAGAAATCCCTGTGTCCTCCTACAGCACTCCCGAAGGACAACAGACACAAAACAACACAACACAACACAAAACAAGTCTGACGTGTTGAGTAAAAGTTGCTGTTTTTAGGTCCTACTTGTTGCTACCAGAAGTTCAGTGAGAACAGTCGGATCTCATCCAAGAACTGGGTCGTATAGTGTCAGCACGTGACTCATGAGATTTGCTCTGCAGGGAAGTCGTGCAGTTTGAGCTGTAGCCGAACGCTATGAGTGAAAAAGTTGCACAGTGTCCGCCCGGCTTAAGAGAAAGCCCAGACACCCTGTGTAGAAAACTCCTTTCGGCAGCTTGTATCCGCAATCTCATTCTTTCGGTCACTACCCAAAGCTCGTGACCATAGGCGAGGGATGGAACGTAGATCGAACAGTAACTCGAGAGCTTCTCCTCCCGGCTCTGTTCTCTCTTTGTCTAGCATGATCCAACATAAACCAACATCCATCCATCCATCCATCTACGCTCTATGCCATCTTGATCCTGTTCAGGGCTGTGGTGATCTTTTGACTTTCTCCAGCATTCATTGGTTAAGAGACCAGTTCAGAGTCACCAGTTAACCCTTGACTGTGAGAAGAGTCATCAAGCATTAATTAGTCATGGTTAAAATCTGTGTCATAAGGTAATAAATGACCACACACATTTTAAAGAATTTGTTTTATTTTAATTAAACATTTGGACAACAGCTCTTCCCCAAGAGACCAGTTTGTAACTGATCATCTGTAACTTCAGTCCCAATACTGGCACAGAAACTTAACGGTAATATAGAAGCATGAATAACTGGGGAGCACAAATTAGATCATTCAATAGACGAGCAAGCGTTAGCACACAAATGAACAAGTTAAAAACATCCCCATAATTTAAAGTGAATAAAACGAGTTCTTGATGCCGCCACCCTGACAGTATGCCATGCAAATGTTAGATGTTTGACATCCTTTCATTGTCTTTCACTTCAGTCTTTAATGACAAAGGTCAGTGTCCTGTAATCACAATCATTTACATTTAAATCAGTGCATTTACCTTGCAAACACTACAATACACAGCAAGTCTAATGGTACAATACTGTAGCTACTAAAGCACACACCAATGTTGTCAAGAATCACCAGTTCTATATTCATGTACAGAAGAAAGTCTAATACTTTTCTGCCCATATAAAAAATGTACACGCGTGTATTTTAGTATTCACAAGTGGGATTTGTTTTAAAACATGACATTTAACATAAAAGGGCCAAATCCTTTTACATTTGCTTTTCTCTGACTTCAACTGCCCTTGTGGCCACTGTTAGGAAAAAAAAATCTTATAATTGATGCAATAGAGACGCTTCTCCAGATAAGTAAAGTTTAAACACAGATGTGTCTAATAACTGCAAAGAGATTGTGTCTTAACCATGAGAAAACATGTTTTCTGTCTGTCTGAACATGTCAGATAGCATGTTTTGGATATCCCAAGAGAAATTCATTTTTAAATGCAATATATCAACAATACATTCAGCAGGTTATGTAAAGTTACTAAAACTTTTATGACAAGGCTATGTACATGTATTTAAATCTCTATGTTTCTAAAAGAGCTCCCCAGAAATCGTCCCCTCCCGTTGTTTATATAGATGCTCTGTACATTCTTTGTTCTCCTTTTCAACAAAGGCTCCGTCTCTTTGCTTTTGTTCAAATTTAGAGACGCACAGAGCCTGCAAAAGCCTACGGAAGAGGATTAGGGTCATTTTCTGACTTTAATCTCAGAATTCATACTTTTTCTTAGAAGTGAAAAATCTGAATTCTGAGGGGAAAAAAACAGAAATCTGAAATCTGCTTTTCTTTTTTTTTCAGCAGCTCTAATCCTCAATAAGTCTAATCAGGGAAGCTACATCTCAAATCCTGCAGTATGAAAAACTGCAACGTAAAAACTGTTATGCAAAAAAAAAAAAAAAAAAAAAAAAGCCCAACTTATAATCAAACATAAAACGAAACAGTAAAAATGGGTTTCTTTAACAATTGTTTATCCTCTGCTAGACTGCTCTACTCTGAAAATAGTTAAAAAAAATGTGACTAATAGAAGTTGATGATGATGATGATGTTCATGTTTTTATGGACAGAATTCCACATTCAGCTAAAATCTGAAATTTAAATTCATCAATGCACTGGTTGGGTTTTCAAAAACTCACTAAAGGTTTAGGTCCAGACATTGGTGTGCCAGAAACGTGTAGATTTATAATTACAAGTGTGTTTTTCATACAATGAAAAACACTTAACAGGACTCCAACCAAGTTATGCAAGTAACACATAGACTTCATATCTCTAGCTAAACTGCAACTGTTTCCATATTTTTCAATCTTCATTTCAAAGAAGGGGAAATGACTTCAATCCACACAAAAGTACCATGAGCTACAAAACACTGTTAATACATGTTAATGTTAATAATACACTAAAGTCAACCAGTTACTGTGTAAATGGCTTTTAAATGGGTATTTAGTAATAGGATAATGATGTTCTGGGGTAAAATATGCAAAAACTGGATTTTGTTTTTCTAAATAAGGGTTCTGTGTGGATCCAAACTGAAACCTGAACCTTTAGAGCTCCTTGGGTTCGCCATAGTCATTGTACATGACCGTGAGTGTCTGTTCATCACAGGCCTTGTGCACATCCTGGCCCATCTCTGACCAGTTGAGCCCAAAGGCTTTGGTGTCACTGTAACGGCAGGAAAGGAACTTCAAGGACATCCTACGGAGGCCGATCTTTGGTTCCTGAAGGAGACCTTTACACCAAAGGGAGAGCTCATCTAGCTGGGAGAGGATGAGGCCGGCTTTCCTGTTGGAACAACAAAGATGGAGGATTTAAATAAGGTGCTGTAACAGCATCATAGAAAATAAAAGAAAATAGACCAAACATGACAGATTTATTATATTACAGTACAGTGGGACGCAAAAGGTCAGGCAGCCTTGTTAATCTTCATGATTTTCCTTTTAAATTGTTATTTATGTTGCCCCCTTAGAACGAACTGCCAGATGACACATTCTTTTTCGAATTTCGCAACTTTTACTAACAGAAATGTCCGTGGTTCAGAACTCAAGGATAATCTTTTCTCTCTCTCTCTTAAAGGAATAGTACCACATTTTCCTTTCTTTTTAATATCAGTAAGCATTATGGATAACATTTTAACTGATAACATCATATGAACTAATATTTATATATACATATCCTGATACCTATATTGTTCAACACATAATGAAATAAACAGAATAATGAAATTAACAGAATAGATGGAACATATTCCAGTGTGCTACAGTTGTTATGATAAAAGTAATACACATACCGTATCATATAAGAGACACACACAGTGATATTTGAGAAGTCAAAGATTATAGGATTTACAGAAACCACAAATAACTCAATATTTAGTAGATCCTTCTTTTGCAGAAAGAAGAGCCTCAAATAGCTCATTTCCATCAACTGAGGATTGGATCGCTGATTTTTCTGTTCTGATTGTTAAACAGACAACCTACCCGGACCCAAGCCCCCATAATTCGGGTCTGGAAATGAAGCAAAACAGGAAGTAACAAAAATTGCAGTTCCACCCTCATACGCTAGGGGCTGGTGTCAGAAGCGAGCAAATCCTCATTGACTCCCATGTTAAAAATACCAATTTCACAGCAGAAATAAACATGTTTACAGCCTGGTTCCAAAACATGTATTAGGTTTAATAGATCTAGTTTACACTCATGGCAACTCTGAGGAGGGGGGGATTATTTTGTCAGTCTTCTGTTTAAGTGTATTGAATGCCTAAAATTTTGTATAATTAATGAGCATCAGACCCACGTGACCGCTCCATGGAGAGGCCTCAGCCTGAGCCTCGGCCTCGCCTGAAAACTATTCCGCCATTTTCAGTCTCTCAACTTAGACCATTAGTTGTAGCGTTTGTGCATTCTTTTTTTGGATATTATTTGAGCAATTGTTGGACAAAATGATTTGCTGTGGTATTAACTGCACTAATAGAGCGTCCAAGGAGTCTTCACTTAATTTTTTTCGGTGAGTAAAATTATATTTATGTATTTTAGGTCACTGCAGCTCTTGCACTAGCTGAGCTTAGATTTTAACATGCACTGTTTAACCATGAAATTGAAATGTAATAGGGTGAAACCCAGTGCATTTAACATAATGCTGCATTTTTGAAAATGGGTTGAAATATGACATGTTGGTGGAGCTGGGTTCCGACTATCGGTATGGTCCCCTCCCCTCAGCGGCAGCTCGGCACATCATTACTCCCAACCACACCTTTCCAGGTCTCACTGTCGTTGCCCACATGAGCGTTAAAGTCCCCCAGCAGAACGAGGGAGTGACCGGAAGGAGAGCTTTCCAGCACCCCCTCCAAGGTCTCCAAAAAGGGTGGGTAGTCTGAACTGTAGTTTGGTGCATAAGCACAGACCACAGTCAGAACACGTCCCCCAACACCTATGCGGAGGGAGGCTACCCTCTCATTCACTGGGGCAAACCCCAATGTACAGGCACCAAGATGGGGGGCAACTAGTATGCCCACCCCTGCCCGGCGCCTCTCAGTGGGAGCAACTCCAGAGTGGTAGAAAGTCCAACCCCTCTCAAGGAAACTGGTTCCAAAGCCAGAGCCATGCGTTGAGGTGAGTCCGACTTTATCTAGTCGGAACCTCTCAACCTCACACACCAACTCAGGCTCCTTCCCCACCAGAGAGGTGACATTGCATGTGCCAAGAGCCAGCTTCTGTAGCCGAGGATCAGACCGCCAAGGTCCCCGCCCTCGACTACCACCCATCACACACTGCACCCAACCCCTTTAGCCCCTCCCACGAGTGGTGAGCCCATGGGAAGGGGGACCCACGTTTCCTCTTCGGGCTGTGCCCGGCTGGGCTCCATGGGTGAGTTCCAATAATTAGTTCTAAAGGTTTTGGAATCAATAAAATGACAACAGATCTCAAATTTTTGCACCTGTCTAATTCAGTTTAAACAATTATTGCACACTTTCTGTAAATCCTACAAACTTCTTAAATATCATTGTTTTTTTACCACAACAACCAACAATGTATACAGGAACAACACGAAGGTTAAAAGGCTGCCCGAACTTTTGCATCCCACTGTATGTACCCCCTTACAGATTTTGTTTCACGTTTCAAACTGGCCCAACCTAAATGTTTCAGATCAGCAAACAATTTTCAATTTGTCAATACTAAAGACCACCTGAGAAAATACAAAATAAATAAATAAATAAAAAAATAAACAGTTTTCTGTTCTACACTTTTGTTTTTAAAGAATAGCTTTAATTCTGCCACATTAAGAGTTGTTGCATTATTATCGGTTCCTGGAAAGCAGCTAAACCATCACTATGGTTGACTGTTGATGTTCATTTTCTTAAATCCAGTGTTGGTTCTACACCAGATATAAATGGATGCACAACTTGCAAAAAGTTCCACTTATGTCTCATCTGTCCACATATTTTCTTGATTGATCACGTGGTGCTTTTTAAGGACTTTTAGCCTACTTTATGCAAATCTTTAATATGAATGGCGGAATAGGGTTAATAGGCTGAGGTCAGGCTGGTGAAATGTCACTCGGCTTTCCAAAAAAGTGCTAATCACAGTCAACTCATGATTTTCTGAGGGGGTTGGTGGAGGGGTGGGTGAGGGTAAAGGTAATTAACTTATATATATATATATATATATATATATATATATATATATATATATATATATATATATATATAAGTACTTTTTCACAGCACTAGAAAAACACAAAAAGAAAAAGTGACAGACCCAGTGGTAACTTTTGTTAAAATGTCAAAGCTAAAACATGGACCTAAGTGAAAAAAACCAAACAAACAAACAAACAAAAAAACTATCTGTTCTATCTTTCAAATGAAAGAAAACATAAACAAGGAAAATCAAAGACACACGTCTGGGTTGGATTATGGGCCTTTACAATATGCTACATTCAAATCACCTCCATATTGTTTAAAAAAAACAGACCCCATTAGTTTGTATCCTCTTCTGAGAGATTATAATCCCTCCTACAAACATTTTTCTACTATTTAGGCTCACAAAGATGAAGTCAGTCATTAGCATCCAGGAAATGCAATGCACTGTGGGTTTAGTTAGCTGCCAAGATGCTGGAGGAGGACTGAAACTCTGTCGCGATGGCATGAGATACGTCTGACTGTCTGCAGTTAATCAGTCACACTGAGGCTCTGCTGTTGTTTCAGAGTGACGTGATGAGGAAACCTGAAGCCAGCTCATCTGCTACTGCTGCTCTAGTTCTGAAGCCACTCATGGAGCACGGTGCACCATTGAGGACCTGAGCTGTGATGATGACGGTTAAACAGTGGAAAATGAATAAAGGATGAAGAACTTAATGGATTGGATTATGGGCCTTTATTATGGTCCTGTGAAAGAAAACAGCTCCTATGCTGTGGAGAGGCTTGAACTGTCCTCCAGCCAGACCAGGCCAGCTGAAAAATCATCTCCACTGGTAACATGATGCACACAGTTCACATAAAGACATCTCATAGGAACTCTGAGTGCAATAAATAACCGTTAGACCTGACCTGCAGTCTGTTTGGCTCTTGTTTGTCTAAAGTCAGAAAATGGCAGCAGGGCAAGATTTCATTCATTCCACACACAGTTTCTCCTCACTGTTCAGCCAGTTCAGTAGTTCTGCTGCACAGCATTTCCACTCTGTCAAGCCACAAGTCTGCAGGACATACAGATCATCAATCATCCGTTACAGAAAATCAAGGACCAGACTGAGAAAAGCTTAAATGTGAAGAAGCACCAAAACTGCAGCTTAATCTTTTTTCTGAACCTTGAACAGTAAATAAAATAAACAGAAAAAGCAGAAGAGAGTGTATTAACAACAAACTAGTACAAACAATCTGGTTTAGATTAATGTGATCTGAACAGGTAAAAGTAGCCATTAGCAGTGAGCAAAGAAAACAGTAATTACTTCTTTTTTTGTCTCTGGCGTGTTCCATTCGTCTCGGGAAGCTAATTCAATTCAATTTAATTCATTTCTAAAATACTTTATTAATCCCAGAGGGAAATTACCTGTTTATCGAGCTCACACTAAGGGCCGGTATAAACTTTTTTTTTTTTAACCCTGCAGTGATGCAGGCCACATCTTTGTTCACATACTTGCTGCTGCACTGCGCATAGAACTGGAGTTTTGGGGTACAACCAAAACAAACATGGCGTCAATAGAAGAGATCAGTAACTGGTTAATTTAGAGATTGCGGCAGAAAAATAAGACAGCAGCGATATCGTTGATAGTAAGAAAGACCTCTAAACCAGAGTGACCATGAAGAGTGTGTCTTGCTCATTTTGTCAACTCCACCTACTGGTTACTTGTATATCGCTGCATTCAAATGTATGTTAATTTAAGAGGAAGCACACAAATGACCCTTCAAATCAACGCAAGTTACGCAAGGCAGCCATTTTACACACGTCGTTAAATAGCAGGTATATTCTGGCCCTGAGAATGTATCACACAGCTCATTTTTTTGTGTGTAATCGATTTATTCAATCAGAAATATAACAAAACATAATATAATCATAAAACATAAAGCATTACATTCAAAGTGACTGAAAAGGCTCAGGCAGAAGCAAAATGCTTATATTTCTGCCTGTCCTTTTATTATATTATAATATAATAATGCCCTTGTTAATATAATATAAAAATTAATTAAAACACAGACTGTCAAACGGAAATACCCTCCTCAATTCTGTACCTGGTATAAATATTGTTTTTGTATTTATTTTTAAACAGAATCATAGTAACACATTTCCTTTGTGTCCCCTTCATCCTATTCCACAGTCTTGCTCCACATACCGAAATACCAAAGGTTTTACTTGTTGTACGTGCAAGAGGAATTCTGAATTGAAATTGTTCCCGTAATTTATAACCCCCTTCCTTCTCAAAGAAAAATGTTTGGATTTTTTCTGGTAATAGTTTGTTTCTTGCTGGAAGCAGTATTTGTGCTGTCTGCAAATCTACAATGTCTCTAAATTTTAAGAGTATTGACTGTATAAATAATTTATTAGTGTGATCCCTATATCCTACCTTATGAATGATTCATATTGCTTTCTTTTGCAAAATTATTAATGGCTGGATTGCACTAATGTAATTATTACCCCAAATTGCTGCACAATAGCTAAGGTATGGAAGTACTAACGAGCAATAAAGTAACATATAACCAGCCCAGTTACTTTTATTAAAGTAACCGGGCTGCATGGTGGCACAGTAGTTAGCACTGTTGCCTCACAGCACAAAGGTTGCAGGTTCGAAACTCGGCTGCGGCCTTTCTGCGTGGAGTTGCGTGTTCTCCCCATGCATGCGTGGGTTTCCTCCGGGTACTCCGGTTTCCCCCACAGATCACAACATGCCCTATAGGTTATAAATTGTAAGTCGCTTTGGATAAAAGCGTCTGCTAAATTAATAAACACAAACAATAAAGTAACCTGAGTGATTCATAATCCAAGACATATTTCACTTTGTTTAATACTGCAATTGATCTTGAAATTTTAGTTTGCACATATTTAATTTGTGGTTTCCAATTAATTTCATCATCTATAATTACCCCTAAGAATTTTGTTTCCTTCACTCTTTCAATATTTACTCCATCTATCTGTACGTTAAATTTCATATTAGTGTTATGTCTACCAAAAATGATTAGTTTTGTTTTGTTCATATTTAGCGATAGTTTGTTTATATCCAACCATGATTTTAATTTGATCAATTCAGCATTCGTCTCTTGTATTAGATGCTGTAAGTTACTACCAGAGCAAAACATGTTGGTATCATCAGCAAATAGAACCATCTTAAGTACTTGGGAAACATTACACGTCATTAACTTACATTAAAAACAGTTTAGGGCCCAATACCGACCCCTGTGGGACACCACATGTAATATCCTGACAGGATGAATGAACACCATCTATTTTCATAAACTGTTTCCTTCCAGATAGATAACTTCGAAGCCAATCTAATGATTTCCCTCTGATGCCATACCGGTCCAGTTTTTTAAATAATATACTATGGTTTATTGTATCAAACTCCTTTTTTAAGTCTATGAAAATTCCCAGTGAATAATGTTTTAGATCAGTTGAGTTACTGATTCCCTCAACTGCATCGATTAATGCAATTTTTGTTTCTCTTTTAGGTCTAAACCCATATTGACTCTCCGGGAGTAGTTTATATTTTCAGTGAATTTGTCCAATTCATTTGTCCAATGAGGTAATGAAGATACAGGTGTATAATTTTTGAATTGGTGCATGTTCCCAGTTTTGTACACAGGAATGACCTTAGCTACTTTCATTTTATCTGAAAATGTACCGGTCTGTAATGATAAATACACACACATGCACACATTTATATTTTGAAGTGTTTGTTATATTCAGCACATCGAATGTTTTTGAAAATCTGGTCTGAGTGTTGGTTAAAACGTGATGAGATCAGCTCTTCTTTTGCATGTGAACAGAGTCACACGAACAACCTTGGGTTTTAGCTCTGCTCCCTGGAAACTGCTGATACAAAAAGCCCTTTTTGTGATGCGCTTTTGTCGAATGGCCTGCTGGCTGAAGAGAACCCCCGTGTTCTCCATGCAGATCACTGCCATACTGTCATTCATACCATTTTTCTAAAACCTCTTTATGGTCCTAATATTTTGCCTCATACTTTGGCGGTTGGAGGAAATAGGAATATTTATTTGCTTTGAATAAAGCAAAAATGTGGTTTGTTATGCTTTCATTTTTCAGGAGAGCTGAAGAACGATCCAAACAGCAACGGTTGTCATCATAAATCCTCACGCACGTACAGGAATGGAAAATGGTCTCTGTGATAAAATGTGATAGCACCAACCGAAACGGCACAAACTCTGAATTTCACGTGGTCTCGACTCTGAAACTAAATTGCATGTAAGTCAAATGCAGAAGCATAGTCAGAATCTGCAGAGGAAAAAATAGCCAAACGACTTGCTCTTACTTACAGAATGAACTATGTTGACTCTCATAATAAGAGCTAGTGGGGAAATTAGTAATAGCAATAATCTTCCGGTGTTAGCTGGATTTTTTTAAAATAAAAAAGCTAGAGCCTAATTAGATTACCGTAAATCCTCTAATATCAGCCTGTATTTAATTAACTGCCGGGTATCATATTTTGGCCGGTGTCGGAGTCGGCGGAGGTGAATAATGGCCATTTTTTTATTGTGGCCGGGTGGAATGTGGTAACAAGCAAGTACGGGGGGCGGTTGTGTCATCCGTCTCACTTTTGATTTGCCAGTGAGAGACCGCGAAGGTAACTTTAACCGTGCGGAGACGAAGAGGAGGCAAAAATTTGATATCAAGGTCAAAGAGAATGTACTGATTATGCTGCAGAACATTCTGGGGAGCAGTAGGGGTTGTATGAACTAGTCACTAGTCGACTTCACCGCTCTATAGTGACTTTTTATGCCTGTCATCGACTAGTCGCTGTCACGTGATATGACCGGCAAGATGCAGTCCTCGGAAAAGACAGCAGCCTGCTGTCAGCAGGTGACAAGCTCCTGCGCGTCGGGAGGCAACGCGCTGTGTCAGTACTGACACCCGCCGTAAAACGGACATTTAACCAAATTGTGGCGTTTACCCTCTTGCAATTTAACATTCCCCCCACCCCCATCCTAACCTTAACCAGCTTGCGCATGCAAAGCTCTGATTGTTGACGCGCTCCAGACATCTGCGTCCTGAGCACGGCCACAGTAACACTATCAAATCAGGTGTCGCCACCTCAAAAACTATTTTTAACACGCGATCGTTCATGTCAGCTCATTTCCTTTTATGTTTTCTGTCTTTTATTTGTGCCTGATACGTTTCGCTGCTGTGGATCGGGGATCATCACCTGTTTTGTCCTCGGTGACACACCTAACTGATGTGGCCGGCGAGCACTCCGCTGTTTTTGCGGTCGGTAGATCTTTTAGAACTGCAGTTCAAAGGTAACTCATGAGGTGAATATATATGAACCCAGGTAGCAGTTTTTCTTTAGGATTGAGAGGAGATGCAGGAAGATAATAAACAGGCAGGACAGAAAAATAGTCAAATAAAAACAAGTTAGTTTTTGTACCTGGTGGTTGCAACAAACAGACACCATTGAAGGTATTCAGAAGTGAGAAACACAAAATGAAATAATTATTTTAATGTTTAGAGCAGCAGGAACTCCGAGAGGCTACAGGCACATCAGTGAGTTTGCGGCCGCTGCGCAGGGGGAGGGGGGAGAGGGCTGAAGCAGAAACTACAGTTGTTAAAAGAAATGTGTTTAACTTTGAAAATGTGGGCTCAATATTAATTGTCAAAAACTCTAGCGAACCATTAGTTAATTTTGCTCAAATAGAAATAGAGGCCTGCCTCTAATTCTGGTCCTCCTTCCAATAAAGGCCTGGAGCTTGATGAGCTTGATTCAAATACAGGCCCGGACCTGTATTAGAGGATTTACGGTATTTTACTATCCTCCAAAATCATTAAGAACAAAGTGTTGGAACATAGAGACATTCTTTGCTTCTCCTGCCAAAGCCTTGATTCTGGGGCCAGCATGGATCAAAATCATCAGGGTTTGCAAAGCGGAATTCTTTACTGCCCAGCAAACATGCCTGTTTGGGCCCCCGTGTGGGGTCTCTCTGGGCAAAAAATTGGCGCACAAAGGGTGGCCCACTGTGGGACCCATAGCCATCATGAAATGTTGGGCACATGCGGTTCCCACCATTTGACCCGCATATGTGGGCTGTCCTCTGTGGTCCCATTTTTGCCCATCACTGTGGGGCCCCTATGTGCCCTGCATTTCAAGGCGGTACCCTGGCCCGCACATGTGGGCTTTCCGCTATGGCCCCAATGTGGCCCACTGCTGTTGAGCCCTCATATGCCCTGGCACGTGTGGGCTTCCTGTGGATTAGATTTGTACAGCAGTTTTGAACCCACCCAAAGAGCTTTTCATTATCCCGAACTGCTGCTGCCTTACCATTACAATCATTAAAAATAGCAATAGCTCTAATACCCTATTTAGAGAACTCATGTCACGTATGTAACATTGTTGTTTTATTTTGTTCAAAGCACAACTATTTAAAAATCTATTCATTTTTTGTGTCTGCATTATGTATTGTCCTTTTTAAGAAAATAAACATTTTTTTTGTAAGATCTGTCGACTCCCCTGGATTCCCCACGTGGGCTGACACTCACGGGGCCACTGTGGGAAGTTTTTTTTGGTAAATCCCACTGTGGAGTGCCCACAGAAATAGTGAAAGTTACAAGTGCAAGTGCAAACATCTATTGGGCTAGTCCAGGTCACTCCACAAGGGCTAGGTATCCAAATGAATTTGAGCAGATTCATCTGCAGGTTGCCCTTAACTAACTCTAAAAGGGGCCCACATAGGAAAACATTATTGGGCCCCATTTATGCAACCATACACAAGAACCTTTTGGGCTAAGTACAGGTTTGCCGCCCCTACATTACCCCAGACACAGCCCATAAAAACCCATAATGGTCCCAAATGGGCATTTTTACAGGGTGATTCATTTTCAGCTCTAGACATCAAGAACATAATGTGTTACCAGAAAAACCTGAATGGAAAATGTGACTAGACTAGACTAATGTTTTATCTCCAGAAATAACTCTTTCCTGGAGGAGTTCTGCTATGTGGTGGAGTTGCTAATGCTAATGTTAGCTTCTACTAGTCGAGACATTCAATGCTGTTTCCTGGATGCTAAATGACAGCCTTCCCTCACTGCGAGTCAAGATGGGTGAGTCCATGAATGTTAAGTGACAGAGTGACGTAGCTCTGCCAGGATTTTCTGAACCGAACATTTTTCCGTCTACTTTCCACCAGGAACTAATGCAGGAAATGGGTGTAGATGCCTATTTTCACATTCAGCCTGCGTGTTAAAGTCAGAGGAACTGATCATAAATAAAAAAAATGTTCCTCAATGAACCTGATATTTAAGTGCAATCTCAACAACGCTAGCTTTGCAACTGAGACCATCTTACAGTGAGGCAACAGTGCCTCCTTACAGCCTGATACGATGCTGAAACATGCAAAGAATATTAATGATTGTCTCCACTAATCCAGCCTTTAACTAATCAACTTCCTTCCTTCAGGCATGAAATTGTACAATCAAGAATTCTTCTATATTTTTAATTTCACATCAGAGCAAGGCCATTCTCATGCCAAAGTCATCAAAGACAAATAAAGCTTACAAATATATGTATGTCTAAGGTCTTGCCTTATAGAAATACACTGAAAAACATGTTTTTGCCTCTTAGGTAAGAATCAAGGGATGTGAGAGCCAAAGCAACGCTTTTTGAAATATCCATCCATCCATCCATCCATTTTCAGCCACTCATCTGGAGTTGGGTCGCGGGGCAGCAGGCTAAGGCGAGAGGCCCAGACTTCACTCTTCCCAGCTACTTGGGCCAACTGCTCCAGGGGAATCCCAAGGCGTTCCCTGGCCAGCCGTGAGACACAGTCCCTCCAGCGTGTCCTGGGTCTTTCCTTGGGTATCCTCCCAGTAGAAAGTGCAAGGAAAACCTCACCAGGGAGGCATCCAGGAGGCATCCTGACCAGATGCCCGAGCCACCTCAACTGGCTCCTCAAGACTTGGAGGAGCAGCAGGTCTACTCTGAGCCTCTTCTAGATGACCGAGCATCTAACCCTATCTTCTAACCCCAGCCACCCTGCGGAGAAAACTCATTTCGACCACTTGTATCTGGAATCTCGTTCTTCCGGTCACTACCCAAAGCTCATGACCATAGGTGAGGGTCGGAACGTAGATCGACTCACTGCAGACGCAGCACCAATCCGCCTATCGATCTCACGCTCCATCTTTCCCTTACTCATGAACAAGACCCCGAGACACTTAAACTCCTCCACTTGAGGCAGGAACTTCCTGACCTGAAGAAGGCATTCTACCCTTTTCTGATTTCCGACTTTATGAAATATGTAGTAGAAAACTGCAGAAAACCCCATTGCATCTCAGCTAGATTTTAGTCAACGCATACCATTGGAACCCTGGCTCTCCTGCAAATGAGGCTTAATAATGGTGACCTTAGACAAAACTTAATGACATGAATAAACCTTTTAGAAGTTTGTATTGAGAATATAAATATTTATATGTTGCAGTTCCATCTTTGCAATCATAAATATGAATTAATCGCTGCTGAACCAACAGCTTGAAGGCACTTCTGCTTTGTGTATTTTTGTCCTTCACTCAGAAAAAAGTCAGAGAGCAAAGTAAACAGCCTGCTGTGATTATGATTTCCTGAGATTAAGTCCAAACATAACAATACTTAATATTTCACTCTGATTAGAAAGACTGTCAACTGAAAAGAGGGGGAAAATAAGAGAGAAAACAACGAAATATTTTTCAGTTTTTGAAAGGTCAAGGAGTCTAACCGCGGACACGGTCTGGGCTGAAACAACCAGGATCGAGGATTTTCTTTAAGCCCGGCCAAAGCATCTAGCATTTCTAAGTCAACAGCCAAGCGGCATGCCTGCAATGATGGGTAGTCCCCTGGCGATGACAAGGTCTGGGTCTTGGCAGGAGAAGCTTTGAGCTTTGAAGACGCAGCCTTCTGGTAGGTTTATGGTTTGAGTTAAACTGTCATGCAATGTTGTCTGAAAAAAGCAGCAGAAACCTTTTGCACATGATGTCAAACAGAATTGAAAATGTCTTAGTAGATGTGAACATCAGCTGCTACACGACAGACACGGCCCCTTCACTTATTTGTAAAAATACTGTTGGTTTGCTGTTTATTTTTCTTCTCGTCTATATTTTTACTAGCAAATCCAGTTGATCGTGTTCTCTTTGTGACGGGGAAGCTCAGGAACTGTTTTCATGATGGTTGAGCTGACCTGGGAACATGAAACTGTGCTGTTTATTGTCAGCAACAACAGAGGTTTTGTTTGGATAAGAACTATATATTTATTCTAAAAGGCAAAAAATTATTATTTAGGTGCAGCGCACAAACATTAGACTTTAACAGAGGACTATTTTGTGAATCGTACATTTCATCAATTGGTTTGCTAAATACAGCAACATGCGATAGTCATAGTTTAGATTTCTGTTGTGTGGGTCTTTGAGTAAGTATTAAAGGGAATATCTTTACTGGTCAAGTTTTACACATTTTATTTATGCAGAAATGCATATTATTCATATATTTTACAAATAGTAAAAGATGTAGAACAAAGCTGAATCAAACGTTTTTGCACAAACAGCTTCTGGCTTGGGGCATTTTTTTTACTCAATCTTGCAAAAGGCTTTTAGTTCTGCAAGAACAAAGAAAAGAAAACCCATCTGTCATGCATGCTCTGCCCTTCTAAAGTTGATCCAAAGGTATTGGATTATATGTAGGTTGTGAGATTGTCAGAATGATGGGAAATCCTTCAGCTGGAGCTTTTCAAGACAGGTCATGGAGACCTTTCAGGTTCATTTGGATCATTATTATAGTTGCCATGGCACTTTCATTGTTAGATGCTCTTTTAATGTTTAACTAAACCCATTCCTCCATTTCACTGTGAAGTGTTGCCAGCACCACCAGTTGCAGCCCAAAAACATGATGGATCTGCCACTATGCCTCAGAGCAGGTGAGATCTTCCTGTAGTGTGGAACTTCAAATTACTCATCCAATATGACGTAATCAGTTCATTGGACTTTTTATGACTTCATTGCACTTTTGGGTTTTCATGCTTCTACTTCAGAGTTTATTTGTTATAAAATTTCTTAGCAGCTAAATGAGTCCTAGTTTTCCTTTCTTATATTTCACACTTTCACTCAACCAATACACGATTAGCTCAATCAGACAGACTTTGTTTAATTATTTTTATTTCTGGGGTGGTGTGTGTGTGTGTGTGGGAGGGGTGTGTGTGTGTGTCTGGGAGGGGGGGAGGGGGGTGTTGTTAATGTGTTCGAGCTTTATTTGGATTTTTGGTCAAGCATCTGACTTCTGATTCCTAAAAGAAGTCAATTGTATAGATTAAGTTTTCCGTCATGACTAATAATCCCTAGCTCTATGAAGTGTTCTAATGCTGATCTTTTTCTTACATTAACATAGCATGAAAGGTTTAGAATGAGGTTCCAGTAGGGATGTCAGCTATTTTCCTGCATTGAGAATAACAGTTTCAGCTTTTTTCCCATTCCTGTCATGCATTCAATAAGGAGTTCTAAAATTACAATGATTCTACCGTTGTATTGGAAAAGGCAAGGGCAGGGGTACAGTACAATATGTATCAGAATGTTCGCATGCATTAGTAAAAACACCTTCCTTCTAAATCTAATGGTAAATTCTTGGTAGTTGGAGTTGTGTTTTCACACACCTAAAGTAACTTTTGCCGCTTGAAAATAAGCACTTTCTTGGCATCAAAATTTCTCTTTAAAAGATCATTTGTGAAATCCATGGCACATTTCAAACATGATCTAAAAATAACTTTAATCGACCCATAGACTCCCATTCTTTTTATTTTATTTTTTGGTAGTAGAGGATGCATAGACAAGAAGTAGAGGGGTGTGATTTAGCCTTCCTATTAGTCATGCCTAAAAGGGGTAAAGAAAAGCATTAGTTTCTATGCCATTATCTACAGTAGGTTAATAAAGTGACTAACAGACCCAAAATAGACAAATGAAGAGGGTCTCTGGAAGTGTTTGAAAGACATCAGGTCTTGTTATTCACACGCCAAATTAACTGAACAAGGAGCCTTTTGTGAGCTTAAAGACCTTACAGGTGAGCTGGAAGGAGCTATATATCTGATAACTAATTCCAGTTTTCATATGCAAGTGGCATGGAGTTCAGGTTGACGTAAGCTTTAATAACAGAAATGGCGGAAATCTAGGCTGCAGAAATAGCAACACTAAACTTTTTAAGGTGGAAAACCACAACAATCAACAAACAGAGGAAGTAAGAGTTTCTGATAAGAAACTGATAGAAATAAGTGGTTATTATTTAAATAATTGATATGGTAAAGACCAGATGTGATGCAAGTGTGCGTGAAGCCACAAATATGGCTACAGAAGAGAACTAATATATGAAGAGAGAGGTGAACCCTGACATAGCGGAGTTACGCCACAAAACAAGCAATAGAAAACAAAGCATATCAGGTTCATTTTATGTAAGCGGTTTGTAATGACATTTTTCCTTTAGTATTTTTGAGCATAAACTTCAAGCATGTAGGATTTAGTGGCACGCTGTAAAAAATCGGACTCGTTAGGCCTCAGAATAAAACATACAGCTTCCTAATCTAGCTGGTCAACAATTCTGATTTAACAGAAACATGATCTGAAACCTGTCATGTTCACAGTGAGATGTGATTTTATTAACATTTACAGTCATGTTGTAACTGGGTGACAAAGAGTGGTCTGGTCTTCTAGGCTTTTGCAGAGTTGAGCCAACATCAACACACTTAAAGGTGTGGTTCACTGATAAACCATTTTTTTTATTATTATTTCTGATTATTATTGGTCGCTCTGAGTTTTTCATGCAGGCTAAACATGAAAAAAGTCTCCTACACCTATCTTCCGCATTAGCTTCTGATGGAAAATAGAAGAGGAAACTCTAGGATTAAAAAATTCTGACAGACCTACATCACACTGTCACTTATCAGTCATGGACTCATCCATCTTGACTCACGACGGGGAAGGCTGTTGTTGGTTTAGCATCCAGGAAACAGCAGAAAACGTCTCGACCAGTAGAAGCTAAGACGGGGGACGGGGGAAAAATAGTAGAAGCTAACTTAGCATTAGCAACTCCACCACACGGCAGAACTCCTTCAGCCTTGTGTTATTAGTGAAGATAAAATATCAACGTTGTCTGTGGGAGAATTGCACTGCTGTTAGCCAATCAGAGGCAAGACATCCAAATATCAGGAAAAAAAGACGCTGATTCCTGCCGTGTGACGCTCAGTTCTGATGTGGTCACTTCTACAGTAGTTCCTGAGCACCAGAGCTTTTTCCCCCTGAGTTCGACTTACAAGGCCTGATTCCTATCAGAGACTTCTGCAAATGCATTGATGAAACGAGTGTTGCACGTAAAAAGCCAGAAAATTAGCACGGCTATTATTTTGGGCTGCTAAAAATAAAATCAGCAGTATTTTCGTCCTGGCTTGCAGTGCCGCTTCTTATCTGCCGTGAATGTTTTTCCCAGCGGTGAAATAATGTCAGAGAAGCAAAGTGATAGACGCCACAGGGTAGCTATAAAAGCACACGGAG